>NW_017100130.1:552798-560656 GCF_001263275.1 Habropoda laboriosa | reverse complement strand
ACGTTTCGTTGTTGTATTTTCACATCTTTTAATAAAATCATGCAATATGTGGGGTCGTTCAACTTGTCTCATTGTGGTGTACCATTCTATGGGAAAATTTATAAATTAAAATAGGTCATCGTGTAAGTACATACCTCACCTCATGTAATCCTCATGCAATGTAGCACCTGAAATAACAGCTCTATTTTTAATTTTACAAAAAAATGTTTCAGGAGAGATATATTTGTGGATTTGGTTTTACTAATGTGTTGTGAATGTCATGTGTTTGTTTTGAATATATGTGGACATTCTGGGAGTCGGTATGATCTATGGCTGATGCTCGAAACGACTCCGACGTATCTTACAATTAGTTGGAATGGGAGAGTAAACAGTAGAGTCGCGTGGTAGATGAAAAACAATAAGAGAGTGAGAATAAGTGAGAAATAATAAGAGAGAATTATTCAGCTGATCAATATTCCCTTTTATGTATCGTTATCTTCGTTGTGCAATTGTTCTTATCAAGTACATTCGTGTTAAAAATCTTCAACCACGTGTTATTCATCCACAATATTTTGTTCAAAGGGACGCCTTGTATGCTTAAATATAATTACATAATTTTTGAAATTTCAAGTTCACCTTGGTTTTTCTAAGTGGAACTTAGTATATTATATTTTCTTTTAATGGATGCAAATAGACATTTAATAAACACACACTCGCACACATATTGGTTGTATTATGTACATGACGTTGTTGAGTTGTTTGACAGCTACATGTAAACAATCATTTTTAACTTATTGTTTTAAATTAACCACAAAAAAATAAAGAAGTGAATAAACTTTATCAATAAACTTCTATTAAATAGCTAATTACAATTTTAATATTACGAGTTGGTACTGCATCTTGTTGAAAATACATGATTTGCATCCAACTTGCAATGGAACGTCATTAAATAAAGAAGTAGTGTAAATTCCAAGGAATTTCTGTATCGCTGACAGGGTAATCTATAATCAGTGAAGAAATATGAACCAACAATCCATGTATGTAAAATTTAACACCACACATTAATACTAAATCTTACTTGATTGTTTGTATTTCTTGTTAAGTGAGAGTTATTTGTACTTCAAATATGTTTATAGTTCCATTAAAAATCCCATTTCGTCATTTATCTGTTTTATCACCTATATTTAAAGTATTGTGGGATTTTTGGTATGAAAGAGTCAATGTGGAGAGAGTTGGTGTGAATGGCTTGGAAAGGAAGAACGAATGAAAGACGATCGTGCGTGGCGCATTTGTTTATGTTTAAATAACATGGGTTTTCAAGCCGATCGCGGCGTGTGTGAGTGAGTGTGTGGATGCGTGTGTTGGAGAAAAAGAAGAAGAGTGAGAGGTGTGTGTTTGACCAGAAAACGAGAAGCATCGAACCGTAAGAGAGCGAATGAGATGATCGATGAAAATAAAGAGATTATAAGTGAACAGTACCGGTGACGCGTGGGATTATTTTTGTTCTAATAAACACAAAAGTAATTAACAAAATTCCACAGTATGTTACATAAATAAGGATACGGGTGGTAATTAGATGATTTACAAATTTGGGATACAGAACTCTGACAATATTGCACTCTCTCAATACAGTAAATTCTCCACAAGTGTCAGTCCGCAAGTAATCTAAACCCGACACTTGTAGAGTCAGGGACTACGTTTTCGAGCCTCGCGCCCGCCTTTGTAGTTTGCCGAACGTAGGCAAGGACAGCGAATAAAAGATAAGGATGAAACGTGAGTCGAGGCAACCAAGCGATTTAAATACCAACTTTTTTAATTTTCCTTTTTTTTATCCCGAAATTTTTCTTAACATATTGATGAGATTTTTCTGATGAAAATGACATAAAACACGACATAATTTGAACAACATTTACTTATTAACACGTTCACTGTCACGCCAGATATTCACTGTATTGAGATAAAACAGACGCCCTATATTACATTACATAGAGAGTCGGCCTATCGTTTGACTGCCAGTTGGAGAATTGGCCTGCCGTTTGACTGACACTTGTGGAATCGGTCCTACTTTTTTTTTTTTTTTTACGTGGAGGTAGGCCGACATTAAATTAATTACTCAATAAGTATTAATAAGTAAATGTTGTTCAAATTATATCGTGTTTGATCTCATTTTCATCAGAAAAATCTCACCAACGTGTTAAAAAAAATTTCAGATGAAAAAAAGTAAAATTAAAGAAATTATATTTTTCTATTATGAATTGTCAAGCCGTGAAATCTCGTAAAAGAAACCGAGTGGTGTAGCATTACACGCTTGGCTGACAGCGAGCGAGATAACATAGGCGCAGCAATGACGCAGCCTAGGCGTAGGACCATATATACTGACACTTGTAGAATCCAAACTGAGTGACACTTGCAGAGAATTTACTGTATTTGTTGCATGAACGCAGTAGAGCAATATTGTACATATGCTAAAATTTGCAAAATCACTTCATTATTATCTATTGTTTTATGGAATCTCTACTTGATGTAAAGAAAGAAACATATTCTTTTAAATTTTTATATCATTTATAAAAATAGGTTCTTTACAGTTGTATGCTATCCTCATACATATTACGATATGCCTGTGTAGCCATCTGTACATTTTTGTCGCACGTCAGAAATACAGCAAACGTATCTATTTCTTATTGTTTATAAAAGTGAATACAATTCAGATTAATTTACTTACAAAAAAATAGTCAGGACTGAATGTACTTACTAACTGGTTGAAACATATGTTTTAGTGTTATATTAGGGGGTGTTCCCCTAGCGCCGGACACTTAAGGTTTTTCTTAAATAAATCTCTCTACCTGTGCACACACGACTGAAACGCGTAGAAAACTTATTTTCATTCCTTTTGTCTCCTCTAGGAGATATGTACGCAGAATAACGACTCTGTAGCGTTTCAATTATTGCAGATATATGTAACTAATGTCCGATATTAGGTGCCGTCCGGCGTTAAGAGAACTCCCCCTGCAAGATAGAAACTGAATAAAGAAAAATCAAACAAAAGAGCACTGAAAAATTGATGATCGAAGAAATTTAAGCAACAAAAAAATAGATAGTATTGTAATATAAATACAGATAGGTAGTGTTTATGCGGTAGCAAAGAATATACCTACTATATCTGGTAACGTATTAATTTTTCGACCTTATTACTCTAATAGTTTTATGCATGAAATATCTGCAAGGACCCATTTATATAGGGTGTTCCATAACTGGTAGTATAACCGTGAAGGGATCGCTTCTACATGAAAAAATAAATTGAAAATATACAATAAAATTTTTTCATAAAAGGTTTTCTTTATCTCTCAGCTTTATATTTGGACTAATAAACGATGTCAGTATCGTATATTTTCAGTTAATTTTTTCATGTAGAATCCCCCTCCCTTTACCATCAATTACGGAACACCTTGTATAAAGAAAAACCTACAGGTTTATTTAATACAATAATGCAATTACGTATTGCATATACACTACCGGCCAAAAGTTTGGAATCATCTGCCAATTTACATCAATATTGAATCCGCTACTAATTCTTTATTGATTTGAAATTGATATTGTGGATATCCTTAACTTTATATCGATTGATTTGAATGATAAAAAATTCAAAATGTTAACTTTTTGGGGGAATTTTTGTGCAATTTGCAATGCACAGTGATTCCAAACATTTGGCCGGTAGTGTACATTATTACATTTGTAGAAACAATTTTATTATAAAAATGTAGATTGCGTTCAACTTTTCTCTCTACTATTTTCTTCTATGTTCATTTAGGAAAAGATTGCATCTCATTACAGTTTTTTTGATCGCACTGAACAAAATGCATCCGTGCGAAAAATTACATTACAAGAGTACGAGATCTAATTTTTCTTTACGTTTTAACCTTTTCATATCGTTTTTTATGTGAATTGATTGTTTAATGTGCGCATAAGTAAATCCCCGGATTAATAACTTATAAATTGGTTGAACTCACCCCACACGAAATACATACTGTCATGCTTCATTGCCGTTCAATTTTTGGTAACATGATCACATGATCAATGATCCTTAACCTATTCTCATTTCTCATGCATCACTATGCTGTATGTCACAGTGTAATCTTGCAACACAAGTCATTAAACAATATTAGAAATAATGGAGGGTGGCAGAAAATGGTTCTTGTTGTACCTACAATTTTAATGAATCATAATTGTACGAGTTGTAAAGAATTAGGAAAGCATAATTATTGACCGGAAATAGATTTGGAAAGTTGTAACAAAATAATAAATAGACGTTGTCTATTTATTGTCCATTTCTATTGTAACAAAATAGAAGTTGTTGACTTTAAATAGTCATTATTTCTAAATAAATGCATGAAATATAAAAATTCGGACAATATTTGATAAATAAAAATCTCTTCTTCAGTGTGTGTGAAAAAGCAGCGTAAAAAATGTTAATTAATAAACATAAAAAGCGATAAGTTAATGATGTAGATATTTAGGAAAATGTGTTTATAATTTTACCATAACTTACTCATAAAATAAAACGTAATTGTTATTTATCGTTCTCTTCTTTTGCAAATGATGGTTCTTTAGTAAAACAATCTTTGTATATCCAATAATTGAAGCAAGTCCACTTTTAATTTTATCTAACAGTATATAAGTAACATACTTCATTGCGTCGATGTGTTCTAAGTGTAACAGTGTTTTAAGGGGGTCTTCTAGTGTAACGAAGCGTTTTCTTTGCGTTATTTCAGAATTTTTTATGAGGAATTTATGAAAGTTACTGCAACCCTGTTTTTTTCTGCATACTTAATAATATTTCGATTACACTTTCAATTTTTTTGAAAACAAAAAGATTAAAATTAACTGAAGTGGACCGCTTTGAAGCTGTTCTTGAAAAAAAGCGGTGCCCAAACGGTGTCCACTATTGGACGGTTTCTGATTATCTAAAACAAAAAATTCAAAAGGATTTCTTATTTGTATGTCCTTGGTTATAGCCAGTACCAGAATGAAAGAAAGATATTGAAAATTTAAAAAATAACGTCACTTAGAAACTGAGTTCTGATTTTCATACATTTTTTCAAAATTTAAAAAAAAGAAATATTTTGAGACAATTGTGGTAGGGGCGATAGCCACATGTGTGCTGGACATGTGTGCAGAAGTTGGCCTTAATTGGTGAAGTCGATCTTGAGATATCATGGAAACCATTTCGAAAAACATGGTTCCAAGAAAACCGCGATTGAAGTTTTGAGTGCAATTTAGATTCTTCCTTGATGTGTCACACTAAACGAGCTATAACTTCGTTATTTTATTGAATACAACTATAAAACTTCAGGAGTACATTCTTAAAGAGTTGTACTTCCGATATATGCAAACAAATAAAAATCGATTTTTTGAAACCGTCACACTAGAAGACCCCCTCAAGTAGAATACCATTGACGGAATCCTGATAAATATAATATTGGCTACGATTATTGATGAAAAAAGAAGTTGTTGCTATTTGAAATTCAAAGTCACCTAATTGATTTACATAGTCAGTACGATATTCTCCTAGCACGTTCTATTTTATAAGAGCCAGATGTGTATATACAGAGAGATTATTAACACCTACAATTAGTTAGGGAAACAAATCTAGTGATGCAACTTCGATGCATTGAAGATATTATGTAAAATTTAGAGTTAACTCGAAAAAGTTCCAACAATTGTAGTAAAATTCAAGATGAGAATAAAATATGAATATTTTCATTTACGAGAGCATAGAAAAGGAGTTTAACACTAGAACTACCAACCGGATCAAAATGACCTATGTATTAGCGATTTCCGAAAGTGAATTTTTATGTAACTAAAATGTGAATGAACAATTAGATTAGATCGGTACAGATAGAAGCGTACATGCAGAAAACAAAGTCGAGAAGCAGACTTCCAAAACCATTCACAGTTTTCAGCAGTGAAGCATTTGCGATTCTACATAATAAATGTATCATTTTTTCAGACTCCAAAAGTGTTGTGATAGCCTTACAAAATTTAGAAACCAGAAACACAATAATACGGAACATTATCGAATTGAATGCAATACTCAATTGCGGCGAAAAAGAAATTTTGTACTCCTGGATCCCCTCACATGCCAACATCGAAGGCAATGAAAAAGCCGACTCAGCAGCAAAGCTAGTTAGTACCAGTACGTCCGAATCAAACGATGTCCCTATATTATATCAAGACCTTCAAAATTACCTCACTAAAGCGACAATAGAATCATGGAATGAAGAGTGGAAAAATTCAAGACCGACTAAACTACACACAATCAGAAACAGTATAAACGATGCCAACCCGGCTTGGCTACTGAACAGGAAAGATCAAGTAAAGCTAATAAGAATAAGAATAGGTCACACAAAATGGTCACACTCCCATCTCATCACCAAAAAGGAACCAAACAACTGTGATATCTGCGGGATTCAAAACTCCATCGATCACATCCTGATAACCTGCCCAAAGTACAACATAACTTGCCGAATTCACTGACCATTCGCTGACCAGCTACGGAACATTATCGAATTGAATGCAATACTCAATTGCGGCGAAAAAGAAATTTTGTACTCCTGGATCCCCTCACCCACCTACTATAGACTGCACCACTGAATAAACTCACTGTGGTCACTAATAACCTCAGAAGGTGCGTGTGACCTTAATCACCCAATAAAAAAGAAAAAAGTCGAGAAGTTACAAATGGTAATACGTACTTGCTGTGTATCGAACATTCACTGGTTTCGGAAAGTTGCCAATGGGTCATTTTGACCCGGCCGGTAGTTCTAGTGTTAAATTGTATTTAAAAAATTATGGAAGTGGGTGGAAAATAGTTGTTGTCATCGCAAAATAATTATTCTCATTGGCATTTCTCGTAACATTAATATACCAATTGTAAGTTTGACACGTAGTTTATTTCCAAATTTGTTTACAACAAATTAACACAATTGCAATTATTATATCTTTACTACATGATATTACTTTAGAATTTATAATGTTGCTATTTTAATGTAAAACTGTTAGCGAGTACGTTATTGAAAAATATGTTTTATATCATTATTCACTTTCTTCTTTTGTAAAACGCCTTTACTAATCATTATTGGTAAAGAAAAAATGAATTAATGACAGAATTTACGACTTCCGTCATAAAAGTGACTGCTAAAATTGGCGATAAGACGTTGGATGTCGAGACAGCGATAATAACGAAGCCGTTTTTATTTATCAGATAACAGCAATCACTCTAATTAATCCGTCTGCCATCTTCACACGTCGCTGAGCACACCTTGCCAGTAATTATGCTATTTATTTACGCACGCAGGTTTCGCGTACTCACACGAGTGTGATGTCTCTTTAGTACAAAACTATTAAATGTTAGTCGATATGTATTCTTCTGGTTGTCAAAGATTTATGGTTCAAGTATTTTTATTTTGAGTTATCAAGCTTTTATTTACTTGAAATAAATTAGTAAAAAATATTGTCGTACCATTAAAGACTGTTTTTTTCCTTTTTTATCATTTTCTTAATTTTTTAAAAATAAATTTTACGAGTACTCATGTATAAAGTAAAACTCGTTAGCGGACAGGAATTTTCTTGGCCCATGGATTAATTCACATTGTAGTGATTACTTTCATTGTTGAAATATAATGTTTTACTTTCTTTTACTTATTTAGTTTCTCCCGATTTTTATTCTTTTCCTACCTTCTGATTCTTATAATGTTGATTTTCATAATTACTTTCTTGTTACTTTAAGTTTAAAATTTTACAATTCTCCGAACTATAAACGTAATCTATAATATTTAAACTTGATATGAATTTTCAAAAAAAAAAAAAATAAATTTTATAC
>NW_017100130.1:546501-552359 GCF_001263275.1 Habropoda laboriosa | reverse complement strand
ACCCAGAAATTAGACGATAAACAGAAATTTTATTCAACTATTAGCGAAGAGTTTAAGAACGCTCAGTTACTCTTTATGCAGTTTCAATATAGAATCGCATCATTTATCAACATCATAGCCAATCATTTAACCACCACAGAATATCAACCCAATCACGTATGTTAAGGTGCCGGGCGTATTAATGAATTATCAATAAATACTTTGGTTTGTTGAGCGAAGCGTCAAAGTTCACTTATCGTTACTTTGTATCGTTATTGTAACGTTCACTGTATCAGAGTAATAATTCCTCGTGTAACGTTTTACATTTTGCTTATGCTTAGACAAAAATTTGATTCTGTACGTGTTACATTTTTTATGCTTAGAAATTAGTAAAATATACTTTAAAATTTGTTTTAAAGTTTTTTTAGATGATTGAAATTTAGTTTAATAAATGATACTTTAACTAAGTCAATAGCTTATTGAAAAATGTTTCTGAGCAACTAAAAAGAGATCGAAAGACAAAATGGCTTAGCATTGATTAATAAAATAATGCAAAGAGGAAAAATCTCAACGATGAAGAGCAATATTAAATTCCTTACTTCATACTGGTTTAGAAAAAATTCTAAATGCTCTTATTCTCCTACGATATTAAATGTGTTAAAAATGGATTATTTACGGAAAGATATTACTAACGCTATGATATTACACCTCTAATGTTCTCGAGCACTAGGGTGACGAATCGTGACGAGTGCTAATGGCTAGGTAAAAAACGGGCATTCGCTGTTTTAAAGCGCGATTATGGTAATCACCAGAGAGACACGAATTAAAGAAAGCAGCGTTTTGCCTGAAGCCTCTCGGCGTATTTTGCAACGAGTAGTCAAGATGACGAGGCAACTGTCAGCGTTCGTAGCAACTTCCTAGGTGGCGACATTGCTGATGCACCTGGTTACCCGTTATTTGCACACAGAATAACACTGTCGCAGCTATGATTCTCCGATTAATGCAACCACCGTTTGTTATTTCTCCGTTCGTCCTCTTCCACTTGCCATCTATTTGTCTCTAATTATAAGGTACCTTAAGTACCAATATCCGAATCACCGTGGGTTACTTTCGTTTCGTTTAAAGCAGCGAACACTAAGCATAAACATTGTTGGAATCCGGGGAGGAAAGTTGATATCGATTATATTTCAACAATATAACTTTTATTTTAACGATGACACTTATACTCGCGGACTCCGAGTTTACAAGGCGCGAACTTCACGAAGGGAAGAGACGTTGTGGTTTTCTGCTGTGTACTAGATCGACAGCTCTTAACTATACTCGCTTGGTTTCTATAATGATCCTCCAAGGGATTTTCCGGGTATACTTATAAGCAAGGGATTTGGGGGAGAAGGTGAACTTGGTTCTGATGACGAATTGCTGGACAGGACTTTGAAGGGACAGTGAGCGATCGATGAGTAACTTGTTTTTCGGCGTTATGGGGTTAATCGTAAGAGTGACTTGGTGACTCAATGTCAATAGGCGGTTGGTTATCCAACAACATGTATTCGCAAATATTTTCTATTTTCCACAAAATATCTGTGATTGATTGTTAAATGTAATATAAAAAAATTTGTACTTTCGCTTTAATATTTTATATTTTCTACATCCATCAAGGTTACGCTGCCATCAAAAGGTTTGAAATTATGCATCATTCTATATCAACTAATCAGTTAGACTATAAGAACTTTACTGTTAACTTTATTTGAGAAAAGGAAATCATTTAAATTATATTGAAAATGAAAGTTTCAACCCCTGCAGGAAAAAGCAGAACGCGTGCTTCGATGTTCGTTAATTTATCGATTCACATTAAGGCTGCTTTTAATGCGATGCGGGCGATCGCGACATAGGATTTTCATGTGGTCTTTCAGAGCGAAACGGAGGTTTACGACGCGACGGGCGCAAACAGATTCCTAACAGACTTCTAAGCCTCTTATTCTTCTGTTCTTCTAGAGCTAACTTATCAGAAGACATATTAGCCTTTCCTCTTCCTACCCTTAAAAAAAAAGGATATACTGAAAGTGGCCTGAAAGAATGTTTGCTGCCCGATAGGTACTTATGCAGAATTAGAGATGTCACGATTGATTATCAATATCACATTAATAACATCTTAACTATAACAGTATCGATAATGCTAAGATATCAATATATTGAATGATAAAAATGTAACATATAAGTAATATTAAATTCTAAACTGATGAATAAAGTTATAATTTTTTTTAAATAATTACATGCTACAAATTCTATAATATTTACGGAAAGACCGCAATCTTCCTACTGCAGTCCCTAATACTGTTACTAAACTATTATTCATATTTTTTAATTGATGACATACGAGATCATAAAACACAGTAACCACGTTATTCGTAATTATGTTGGTGGTCGAATCAAAGTAGGTTATTTTATTCTCAAAATCAAACAAATTTTTGTCTTGGATTTCGTTATAGTTATTCAATAAATATAATAATATTTGAAATTTCACAAGTTTCTTTACACTTATCGATAAAACCATTTCTAGATTGATTGTCCGCACACGAATACGAATATTGCGATCATATTTAAATATTTAAAATGAATGTTTAAAAATGTTACGACATAAATATCGCACTGGTGATGATACTCTTCGGCTATCGTCGATATTACTGTGAAAAATGTCTGCGACGCCGTCCGTCTGTTTTCTAGGTAAAATGTAACGCACAGAATGGAATTTCACGGAAATGAAAACACTTGAAGTGAATTAGGAGTTTCGGTGAATTGCAAACGCGTAACGTTTAGAAAAAACTCTGGAGGGAAAGATTCTCTGCGTTTTCTTTGTATCATTTTCCACATTTTGTGTGCTACGCGGAAATATAATTAAGTAAACGTGGTCATCATGATTTTTTGTTACTGTGATCTTTCAAGTGAAATTTAACTGCTGGAACATAATCCTTGGGAAAAAGTTATCCGGTACTGAACGTGTCATATCTTCTTGACGAGTAAGTCGCATTAAATGGAATGAAGAAAATGATCTATTTGCAAGGTCTATTTGTCTTCGAAAAGACAAATTGTTATTCACTTAAGCGGCTCTTGGTTGGCGATATGAAAAGAAAACGTTCACGGGAGACTTTCCTCGGAGCTGTTTTCGATTTGTACGTACATATGTACTACGTAGTCCTGCGGTTAAGGATACTTTGCCGTTAAAGCGTTGAGTTGAGGGAAAACAGTATGTGATGAAAGTTCTTTGCCATGAAGGTGAAACAACGGAAAATTTTTCGCGTTCAAGACACGTTTTTAAAGATAGTTCTGCAAAGACTAAATTATATTATCAAAGAATAACGGATTCAAATAGTGTAGGAATAGGGTTTTATTAAGGTGTCTATTCCGCTAGTTACAGAGATAACACGACGAGTAAGACTAGTTCGTAGCGCCTACACAGGCCTTATCGTATCTGATCGTATCGTATCGTAGCGTATGGTAGCGTATCGTATCGTGGCTTCTTGTAGACTTCTTCCAGACTCACTCCAAATTGACAGACTGACAGTCTCTTTCCGGACTGATTTTCGGCTGCTTTCCGACTGTTCCCGCGTGTCGCGGGCACGTGCTTTTATCCTAGCCCAGCCCGAACGTTCCAGACATTTTTTCTAAACCCGGCACGTCCGGTCTAGGATTTTTGCCTCCCTGGTCGCGTTACGTTAGAATATTCTTGGAGCTAATGCTCACATAGACACACACACTTAAGGCCCAGCCCGAACGTTCCAGACATTTTTTCTAAACCCGGCACGTCCGGTCTAGGATTTTTGCCTGCCTGGTCGCGTTACGTTAGAATATTCTTGGAGCTAATGCTCACATAGACACACACACTTAAACCTACCGGCACGGTTCTTAATTATCCGTGTTCTTAATTGCTTTCTAAATTCGGCATATTTGGGTTAGCATTTTTGCCTGCCCGGATACGTCAACGCTTATATACACGCATACATACTTAAGCCTGCCGGCACGTGCCGATCAGCCGGTAAATATATCGTGAAGATTCGATTGTCCGTGTTCGCGATTTCTTTTATCATGCCTGCTTCCCACAATAGTTTATAGCAAATGTTGTGAATATTCCTTACATTTGGTACTATAGATTACTATAGTACAAATATAAGACCTCGCCCACTTTTTAAAATCTGCAAATGATCTTGGACACCTTGTTCTTTTCCTTCCCGTGCTTTCAAGAGCATTTATAACACGTTTCAATAATATAATTTGTAGGTTTTCAAAGGCAGCCGTTCGCATTCCTATATTTCAACAGTACAATTTACTTCCTAATTTTTCAAAATATGTTTTCCCTATTTCTTTATGGTAACTAATTTATCAATAGTAAATTTTCGTTGGACAGTAGGTATAATTTTTTCATCGAAAAATTTGCCAGCCAAATCGCTGGTATACCGAATACTGTTTACAAAATGCATTTTTTTATTCATCAGAGTTAATTTATGTGTAAAACAAATAGAAGAGGGGGGGTGGGGGAGTTAAGATACACGATTCGTCGAGCAACAGTTTTATGTAAGTAACTGTGACACTAATTGTGACACTATTGGGCCTAAAGCCCAATGTCCACGAAGCGTTGTGTCAGAGACGCGTACGCGTAGCGTATGAGGCGGTTACGTTTTGGTTCTGTCTACGATGCGTACGCGACGAAATGTCGCTTGTTGTACATTTCAGTGCTGTGTAGCGTATGAGATGTGGGTGGCTTCTATTCACGAAGTGTACAGCAAGGTTTGCGTCAGTTACGAAGATGGACCTTACGTTTAGTGTACAAACGACCGCGGCAAGCACGTCATGACGAATGCATGTCGCGACGATAGCATGACGATGACACTTTGTGGACAGACATCCGCTGTTTCACATTGGTCGCGGCACTGAAGTGTACAGCAAGCAATGTTTCGTCGCGTGCGCGTCTCTGACGCGACGCATCGTGGACATTGGGCTTAAAAGAGTCAAGGAACGGATTAGGAATGACCCGGCGACCGGCCACGGAGGGTTAATAATGTATTTGGAATATTGTTTGTGTCTGTAGTTTTTATTAATTGAAATGTGTTGTTTATTACTTCTATGAATATTATTAAATTCAGTACAGAGCCCATATTATTTACTTTTCAGTGATTCTTATTGTTTGATGCATGTTCAACATCGTAGTTTAAAAAAAAAAAAGATGAATAATAACTACTGTTGCTTGAATTCAGTTTAACATCTCATTCGAGCCGGGACTGACAAGGGAACTTCGGTGACCCGAAATGTCCGATTTTTTTGAAACTTTTGGGTTTGTAGGGGACCTCGAGAGAAGTATCGGGCAATTTTTTTTGGCCAAATTTCAGTTCTTCGGGGTGAAAAGAGCCACTGAATGAAGATAAGTGCTACCCTATTTCCCTGTATATCTTTAAAACTATAGTAGATGTAAAAATATGTTTATAATAAAAATTTAATGGCTTTTTATGCCTTATAAGACTGTGCTATTAAATTAATAAGAATTCGTTTTTTAAATAAAAAATCTTCCACTACCGTTGTGAAAAATTTTTAATTTTCTATCATATCGAAAAATATGTCAAATAAATGCAGATAAATATCAAAATACCAAAAAATAAAAATAAAAAAGGGTACCATAGATTCGCACACATACTTGGTACCTGATAACGCATCGTTCCGTATCACATTCTCCGATAAGATTAACATATTTATCTACTTTTATTTAACAGCCGACACCGAGCAGATCACAAATAATCATCACACAAACAACAACGAAAAACAACAGTGTCTATCTTCCATCAACGAGGTTCAGAATCGTTAATTCGGAGCTGAACCATAGCGAGTCCGTGATC
>NW_017100130.1:530976-545338 GCF_001263275.1 Habropoda laboriosa | reverse complement strand
TTTGACGCTGCACAGATTCTTCTAACAAAAATGAGCAATGTTAATACGTAAAACGCTTTTCTGGAGAGAACCCTTGATTCATGCAAGAGTGCCCTTTTTATATCGGAAAATTGGGTTTAAAAAACCGTGAGGATGCGCTGGTTTTTAATCCGAAATCGAGTTTCGTGGGAAATCTGACCATGTTATATCATCTAGAGCATTTTGGGTGACACGCATCGACTTAAGTCACCTCACAGCCGACACCGAGCAGATCACAAATAATCATCACACAAACAACAACGAAAAACAACAGTGTCTATCTTCCATCAACGAGGTTCAGAATCGTTAATTCGGAGCTGAACCATAGCGAGTCCGTGATCGTACAAGGTCGTAACGCTCGCAACAATTATGGATATTTCTAGATGTGACACAGCACCCGAGCAGGCAATTTTGACACACCGAGCTCAACAGGTTCGCCATCACTGACCTAGAGCAACGATCTCCTTTAAATAGGCGCGGACATTTCAACCCCCGAAGGGTCGAAAGCTTATGGAGTAGACCTCCGTACGTAACAGATCACTACAAAAGCATCAGTTGTGTCTTTTACATTGGTAGCAAATTTATTACTGTCTAGTTCGATAAATTGGGTTCCAGAATGGGAAATAATGGTTAATGGTTTTCTATTAATATATTTAATTTCTTTTCATACCGCTTTAATCGATATTCACTGCTTTCCGTGATTATTTTTTTTATTCTTCTGAAGCTGGTTATTTGATGTGAAGTAAATTTTTGTAATGAAATGGTTCTTGGCGCTGTTGAATACTTTCTTTTTATTTCCTTGCGCTACAATGTGGCAGTTTATTTCAAAATTTCGCTTTTTGTTTCTTTTTGTGCGAGAGTATCAGTGATATTTTTTTAACGTTTGTAACGATCTATTTTCTTTCTTTTTTTCTAGATTCCATTTGATTGGGCAGTAATTCCGTAGTTGAGGGATATTGTCTTCATGACTTATTTTAATTTCGAAGTACATAAATACTATCATATTAATCGTTTAATACTCTACATTCCGCACATTGCGCCAGTCTACTGTATATTTTTATGTCTAGTAACTTACGCATTTCTTATGTTAAATGGGTTGCTGTATCTGAGTGGACTAGTATCAGATTTGAATTTTCTAATAACACCCTAATTATTCTTCTATGATTTTCATTTTTGGCTGATCCTCACGGGAAGTCATGGTCATTGCGGTGTTAATATTAGTGGTGATACTTGTTCGATGAGTTTTTCTACGGCGATAGAAGCAGTCGGCTACTGAGTATTTTATTAGTAATGAGGCTAATACTGTTATTGTTTCTGAAATCACGAAATAGTGGAATCTCGGTGAAATAATATTTTTCTGCGATTGCAATAACCATTCCTTCGCTTGCGTTGTTTTAAGTTTTTCTTTTTTCTACGAAGGTAGAATAATTTTTTATTTTTTATTTTACCACAATAACAAAAATTTCCCGTAACTATCATGAAACACTGGAGGCTCGTATTGCGCGAAATCTGCTAATGCATATTAAACATGATCAAACAAAGAAAATAGGTAAATTTACACAGGGTGGAGTAAAAATTTTGTCCACCTGGAATATTTCCATTATTTATCATGATATGGCAAAATGTTGCCCGGGAACATATTTTCTAGATGCGAGACTATTAGTTTATGTAAAAAAGGAAAGAATCGATTGCAGGAACCGAGCAAAAGTTTAAGGGACCCAACGTGAATAAAGAACGAGCATTTTAGCCAAAAATAAAAGAAAACGTAGAAGATTTCATAAAACACTATCAAACAGAAAAATTAACACGAATAAGAAATCAAGCTGAAACAGCATCCGTACACTACGACAACTAAATTAAAAAATTGCATTCGAAATATGTAGTAGGACCATTACCACGGACTGAGCTAAGGAACGAATATTGTAATTATTCAAGAGGGTTTTTCACAAAATTCATATTTATTTTACAATACCTACTATACCAGAGACTGATACGCGTGAATGTTATACCTGCGGTATCAATTCTAGCTATTCGAAGATTAATTGCTTGAAAAGTTACGAACGTTTTAATTTTTACGACCATAAGTAATCCAACGCTGCATTTTGCACGGAATGTAAATAACCTACAAATGTAATAATTTTTTATAATAAAGCAAAAAATAAAAATTTCAATTTATCTGTATTTTTCACCTCAGGCAATGGTACCTGTACACAAAACGTGGAAATGGATTATATTTTAAACGAAAAAATGAACGAAAAAGTAAAAATTTGTAATATATTATTTAAACAAACGGATTTTTTTCAAGAACTACATAGTTTCATAGGTGAATTCGTCCTTAAGAAATACAATTTCTGCATTTAAACCATTCCTCTACCTCTAATACTTTCCGAGAAATTTGACTAATAAGCAGGTTTTGATTACTCAACTTTGAGGGGTCTTTTCGCCCCTTCAGCATCAATGATGCCCGATAAAAAAAGTGTGTCAAATATTTTTCGTGAACTACATAGTATATCACACACAAGTTTCATGATCACCGATCAGAATCAGTGAGTGATATTTGAGGATGTTTCCTTGTGAGTTAAAAAAATTCGACTAACGATTTTCATGCTTTGACGAAGTTTTGTCATACTTTACATCCTCCGTGCGGTTATTACCTACACCGATACTGATGCGACTATAGATATTGGACGTGAGTGATTTTCCTTTCGTTATATGAATACTGAGTGTCCCCAACGAAACCTTACCTGTTTCTGGTACCGAATACAAAGGTGTGGTTTGTTTTGTCAAAAGCTCAAACGGTTCTCGTGTTACAGTTAAACGAAGGGAATATACACCTATAACGTCGGCTTGGCGATTGTAGTCCTTCGCAACTTTTACGTAACGTAACGGGACGATTATCGCACTCTAAAAGGGGTTCGATTCTTCTATGCATTCTGGACGACGGCGTCGAAATATCGAACTACGAAGTGGTGGAAAATACAGTTTATTAAATATTTCGAGGTTATAAATATATCCTAAAACTAACTGTGACTAACGAAATCTTAGAATTTCTTGATACCGAATACAGATGTGTGCTTTGATATTCAAAGCTCAAACGGTTCCGGTTTTACTGTTAAACGAAGTGCATATACACATATAACGTCGCGAGTGGAGATAGAAGATCCTCGCGAACTGCGCGTTTCATAATGGGACGATTCTCTTCCTCTAAATGGCGTAGTGTTCTGCTATGCATTCTGTAGTCCGGCGTCGTATTTTCGACTACTAAGTGGTGGAAAATACAGATAAATAAATATTTCGACGTTAAAAGGTACTCCTAAAACTAAATGTGACCAACGAAACCTTACCTTTTTTTGGTACCGAATACAAAGTTATTGTTCGTTTTTCCAATAGCTCAAACGGTTCCCGTGTTACAGTTAAACGATGCGCATATACACATATACCGTCGCACTTGGAGATAGTATTTCTTCGCGATTTTCACCTAACGTACCGGTACGATACTCGTACTCTAAATGGAGTACGACTCTGCTATGAATTCTGGACATCGGCGCCGAATTTTCGAAATACGATGTGGGGGAATAAACAGATAAATAAATATTTCGACGTTAATAATATTTCCTAAAGGTAAATGTGACCAACGAAATCTTACCATTTTCTGGTATCGAATATATAGGTGTGCTTTGTATTTCAAACCTCAGACGGTACCCTTGTTACTGTTAAACGAAGCGAATGTACACATATAACGTCCCACATAGTTATAGTATTTCTGCGCGACCTTCGCAAATCATACTGGGACGATTTTCTTCCTCTAAATGGCCTACTGTTCTGCTATGCATATTGGACGCCGGCGTCGAATTTTCTAACTACGATGGTGGGGGCAAATACAGATAACTAAATATTTCGGCGATAAAAGTAATTCCTAAATCTAAATGTGGCCAACGAAAGCTTACCTTTTTTTGGTACCGAATACGAAGGTGTGGATTGTTTTTTCAATAGCTCCAACGGTTTCCGTGTTACTGTTATAGGAAGCGAAAATACATATGTGGCGGGGACGTCGTCGTCAACAAATCCTTACCAAACCTCGTTCTATTCTTCCACGCGAACTTTCTCTTTTCCAACTCCTTCAGATTGTAGTTTCCGTTCTTTTGTCTCTCCCCGGGTTAAGACTTGCCTTCGTCCTCGAGTGGCCTAAGAAGCGCACATGTGGCATCCAGGTTCGCACGAGGACGAACGGCCCGCTTTCTACGAATTTTCCGTTTCCACCACTTTCTCCACTTCTATCTTTATCTATCACTACTCCTGTCTCCCTGTCCTAACAATATAAAAACAGACAGTTTTTCCTTTACCAGCCATCGCGACGTATCCGCCGAACCGCTGCCGCCGGGACAATTAACGAATAAAACGATTGTATTTTCCGGACAAATTGTACGCCGACCATAACACTTAGATCTTAATAAATTGAGGTGAAAACAGTGCAACGGCGTTCCTCACCCGCCTCAACCTTCTATAATAAAACAAATGTTTTATTATAGCGTCGTAATTATATTCTTCGTGTTTGTTTAGGATAATGAATGTTCCGTCCGTAATGGAACAATTTGTTATTCTGAACGGTTTAGATCACGGTCGTATAAGCAAAGTCGTTCTTATCTCATTGCGTTCGAATCCCAAACACACACATACTCGCACACAACCAGGCGAGTGTTGGGTTTGCGCGAGGTAGCCGGCAACTGTCAACGTGGCCGATGACATGCTGTTGCTGTACGCCATCAAAAGTTAACGCGCCTTTCAACCCCGTGAAATCCACACAGTTCGATCGCATAGTGGATCAGTGCTACAAACACTTTTTGGTCCTCCGAGTCGGATCAAAGACCTACGGATACACAGTGGATCAGCTAACTCAGACATCCTGAAGTGGGATCCGGAACTCTTAGTGCACAACTGAACAGGCCGATTACAAAGAGACATTTACTGAAGAGACGATTACTGTGACACGTGACTCCTTTCCCTCGTACATTCGAATAAACATCTCGATTCGAATCAGAAATGACGACCATGAATGCGAACACCAACTACGCACACGGGAGTTGAAGTAAAAGCAACTGTCGTTTGAAAGTCAGATCACTATTTCGGCAATTATATGGAAACGTTTCAAGATTCTGCGGAAGAACGAGTTAAATTACGCAATTGTATCCAGAGGGTGCGTCACAAAGACACCTTCAATAGAATTCAGTATGAACTATGACTTACACTACTGGCCAAAAGTTTGGAATCACTACGTAAATTAAGAGAAACAGGACATTTCTAAGAAAAATTGAACGCCTACAAAGTAGTTGAGGAAGTTCTATTTGTTAAAATACTTATAAGTAGAATATTTGACATTTTATATTATTTTTTATACGAAGAAATAAATATTTTTTTTTAAATTGCCTTTTCATAAAAAAAAACCGCCCTTACTTCTAATGACAGCCTGACATATTCTGGGTATCCTGGCAATTAGTTTTTCGAGTATTTCTAACTTTAAATTTTTCCATGCTTCTTGTAGTAGTTGCCAAAGGTGTCCTTTCGATGTTGGACAGTGCAACTGGATATTCCGATCGAGCTCTTCCCACAAAAATTCTACCGGGTTCAAATTCGGTGATTGTGCTGGCCATGCCATATTCCTCAAGACCCGCTCTGTTTCTTTTTGCAATAAGAACCCTTTACACAATTTAGATGTGTGCTTAGGGTCGTTATCTTGCTGCATAATAAAATTTCTACCTATTAACCAGTGACCTAATGGTAGAGCGTGCTGTTCGAGTATCTGTTTATAGTCTTCTTTTTTCATTGTATTTTATATTTTGATTAGGTCTCCTACTCCAACCGTTGAGAAACATCCCCAGACTATAACTGAACCACCACCATGTTTGACAGTAGGTACAATACATTCTGACAATATTTTTTCTTGTACAGATCGGCGAACAAATATCCTTCGGTGCGACCCAAATATTTCGAACTTGGATTCGTCAGTCCAAAGAACCTTACCCCAGTCCGTAGGTGTCCAATTTTTGTGAATTTTTGGCGAATTCAACCACATTGTATGATTTTTCGACGATGGCAATGGTTTTCTGTCTGCTATACGGCCATTTAAACCTGCAATTCTTAGCCGCCTTTTCACCGTGGTCAGAGATATTGGATTCGGTCTACTATCATTAAGTCCTACACGAATTTCCGAGGCCGTTAGTCGTCTGTTTCGTTTGCAAATAATATTTATTCTTACATCTTCAGCTCTCGACGTGATTTTGGGTCTTCCTGACCGTGGTTTGTCTTTCAAACTACCAGTATCCGCAAAACGTTTTACTGTACCCTGCACGCCTTTGTATGATACTTTCAATTTCCTTGCAATATTCCGCAAAGAATAACCTTCCTTTCTAAGTGTGATAATTGCACTTCGAGTCTCAATACTAATTTCTATTCTTTTTGCCATTTTAAAGTATTAATGTAAAATTTTAGCTGCTGACCACGTTTCAACGCCTTCGTTCATGAGAATGGTGGCAATGTACAACAAATGTCCGATTTATACATTTTCTCGGCCCCGGACCAGCCAATTGGAATCTAATATTGTAACATTCGACGCTTATTGGTAAACAAAAGAATCGCGAATTCCTATATAAGGCGAAAACCGAAAGAGTATCTTTCCCGGCAGTAGAAAAGTTCATTCCGAGCGTTGCCTTAAACTGAGTGTATGAATTATATAATAGTATTATGGACATAAGAAAATGCTGAAATCTCTTAAAGTATAATTCAACTTGTTAACATCTGATATATTAACGATGGATCATTCCAAAATTTACCGATATATTCGAGTTTGATAGAAATCGGCAAGTGATTCCAAACTTTTGGCCGGTAGTGTATAGAGAATTTCGAAGAATCGGAACGCGAAAGCCAAACGACACAACATTTGGACGATGTAATGGCCATGGCAGTTTTATTAATAAAACAACTCGAAAAATCCTTTGCGTATTCTCTACTCGCGCATCCTGAAGCCACCGTTTTGGCTATCAGTAAATTTATCATTGATCGACTTATGTATCCAAATTCGACGAACGTCTTGGAAAATCGGTTAGGTTCAAAGACGCATTTCACACATTATTCTATTTACTGCTCATTCTGAGCAAAATTAAAAAATTGCATTATTTACGTTTGTCTTTGTCTAGAAAGGCCGAAACTGCGATGGGAACCTTCATCATTTCGGACTATAATTATGAAGCTGCATGGAAACACTACACCGAAACTGATGATATTGTTGCAACCTGCCTTCGGTGCTTCCCCTTCGTTCGGCATATTTAATAACTATCTATATAACTAAACTTCACAATAACTTGAACACGAACACCTCTTAACATTTATTAACAAGCGTACAAATATGTCAGTCAGTCTCGGAATCAGAACAGAGACTGTTGAATCAATATTCCCCGGCCGGTAAGGTCCGACCGTCTTTTTATCAATTCTAGAGCGAGGATCAGTAGTCTATGAGTATAAACACGGTGCTCGCAACAATATTATAACAAACGCGCACTCGTTTTACGCCACGCCACTCTTCTACGTGACATGCTTGTAATGCTAGACGATTCGTCTAAAGCCATCCAAAATCTCGTAAACCACATGCAATTGTATATTCGATCATTACATGCTCTCAGTACGTCTTGGGAGGACTTTGCGAACGATTTGTTAGTGAGTATCGTAATTTCGAAAATCACATCATCCGATTCAAAGAATCAAGAAATATTTGTGACACTGATGCACCGCGCGTCCGAACTATTTGGATGTTGCCTTTTATACGGGGTTGTAAGGCCTGTGTTATCTGTTGATGGTACACATTTTTTTGCGATGGGTTGCCCGCCAAACTAATTTTGAGCAATTTGTTCTGAGTGAAGATCGAGTCGTTTTACGAACGATAAAGGAGTTCTAGTCCTGAACGTTGGAATCTCTTATGCTTTTGAGGGTCTTTGTCTAAAGACTGACCCTTCAGCAATCCGCTCACTCGCTACTGAAAGTTGTGAAACGTTAATTAGTTGCAATTAGAAATTCTAATAGTCAATCAGCCTGTCTAATAGATATCGCGAGTACCCTTCCAGTATACACTTAGCGGGCTACTGGATACTCACCTTATGAACTATTATTAATACTAATATTCGGGATAAAGGCAAATCTACCTAATAATATAATAACACTGCAATTTGGAAATGCTAAAGAAAAATACGTCAGAGAATTAAAAATCACATCTGGATAAGACAAGAGAAAATATAATACGTACAAAAGAAATACACAAAGAAATATACGATAATAAAATAATAAAACAAACACCCAAATACAAAGTATATAGGTGAAATGGTTTATCTACTAAACCTTAGACGAAGAGTTAAAACAAAACTCCTACACGTCGCGTCGGCTTACAGGCCAGTTACTTAAGACCACTTGGTAGTTAAGGAAATAAACAGTGCTAATATTTTATTCATTGTATTTTTCGTATACTAAACTCATATAAAATACATTTTGAAGTATGTTATACCATAATATCGCAATAATTTTATTTACAACACTATAAATTACAAATATTTGTAACATTTTTTCAGATTAGGTCGTTATAACAGCGGACAATTATTTAAGACCAAATCAGACTAATGCTATAAATACAGATAAAATTAATGAAACTTGGTAATTGCGGAAAAATAAAACTTAGAAAGTAGTTAGTAACGCGTTGCACTCCCTTTTTGTCGTATCACTTTTTCACAACGTCTTGGCATAAACTCAAACGACGACAACGCTCGACTGGAATATTATTCCACCCTTCTTGAATAACAGCATACAGTTCGTTTAAATTTTTGGGCTTTTTATATTTTATGTTTCTCCACGTCAATCCATAGGATTGAGGTCTGGAGATTGAGAGGGCCATGGTAAAATGTTTACATTTTGCTGACATAAAAATTGTTTAACCCCACGGGCTGTGTGTTTCGGGTGATTGTCAGCTTGCAAAATCCAGTTATCTGGCATTTGATTTCTTGTAAATGGGAGCAATACCTCATTTAATATATGTATCAATGTATTTGTATTGATCCATAATTCCATCAATTTTATAAAGTGGACCGACACCTTGTAACGTAAACGCTCCCCGAACGTTCACTGAACCTCCTGAACTTTTCACGGTTGATTTTATACATTTTGGCGAAAATTCCTCGTTGACACGACAGCGAACATACAATTTGCCATCTGACCCCATTCTATTAAACTTGGACTCATCGGTAGAAGCAACTTTTGACCAGTCTGCTATTGTCCAGTTGCGATGATTCTTAGCGAACTGTAAACGAAGTTTTCGGTTTCCTTTAGAAATGAGTGGCTTCTTGCGAGCGATACGACCCATAACATTAAATTCGTTTAATCTTCTTCGCACTGTTCGAACATTAATTTTGCTGATAATTTCGACACCAGATTCATTGAGAACTTCTTCGGCTGTTTTGTAACGATCCGTTTCAGAGATGCGACGAAGAAAGCGATCTTCTCGGGCTGTTGTCTTACGAGGTCTTCTTTTACGCGACACGTTACTAACTGATCCTGTCTTAGATATGAATCGCATTGCCTGTATACACGCCGTTTTGGAAATATTTCATTTTGTAGCAATTGCCGAAAATGAGTATCCCTCGTCTCTCAACAATTTAATTTGAATTCTTTATTCAGGAGTAGTGTTCTTCCCTCGACTCATGATTGTTGCCCGTGTTCGGTCCCGAGCACAGCGACGCGGGACCGGTGGGACGGGTGCGTAGCCGAGCCGCATGGCATCAGCGGAACCGTGCTACAATGTCGCGATGAGGTCTTCGACAAAGGGATCCCGCGAGGAACCGAAGTGGGACCGCGGTTGCCGAGGCGAGAGGGCTCGAGTGTTTCTTCGCTTGAGGGGACTCGCGTTGGGTCCTGTGTCTCATGGGCCGCCAAAAGCGATGATCGCTCGACGTCTTCCGCATCGCGTCGCACTTACCACCACCACGTCGGGCGTGGACGGCTCCGTGGTATAAAGCACGGAGGTTTTCGCGCTCGAAGCGCATTTTCTACCGAGAACACGTCTAGACGCATAGAAACACATTACATCGAAAACACGCCTAAGAAATACAATAATTGTTTTAGTACGAAAACGTGTTGATTTCTTTCTATAAATAAGACTCGCTCTGCCACGAGTCAGCGTTTCCAATCACCCCAGAGCTACGGCGTTTTGGGACGCTACAGCCTGTTCTACAATTGTTTGCGATTTTGAATGCAGCGATGATTAGTAACTAAGGAACTGATGCAACTATTTAATGTGAAAATTAATAAATAATATGAAAACACGAATCGGTCTTAAGTATTATAGTTGCCTGTTGTTATAACAGCCTAATCTGAAAAAATGTTAAAAATATTTGTAATTTATAGTGTTGTAAATAAAATTATTGCGATATTATGGTATAACATACTTCAAAATGTATTTCATATGAGTTTAGTATACGAAAAATACAATGAATAAAATATTAGCACTGTTTATTTCCTTAACTACCCAGCGGTCTTAAGTAGCTGGCCGCCAAAATTTTCGAGATCGTTTCGGAATATAATGTTAAAATATTAAGCAAATCTGATGAACCTGAAGCAATTCAGGTTGACAGGTTAAAACTAGCCAACCCTCAGCCAGATACATCTACCTGAAACACTTACATACAATTAGCGACCGTTAGGTTGTACCACTTGAAAAGTCGTATGCTTTGTAAATCTTAGCGAAATGGATGAGAACAAAATTATTATATCTAATTACATTAATGAGATTAGACAACTATGTTTGAAAGGAAATGTAATTTGTAAAAGAACTAGATTGATAGATAAAGGTAGTCGTAAATGAATTAAAATCAAAGAGCAGAAACAATTAATAGACCATAAATTTTGGCGAACCTTAATTAAGGGTGAAATTGTGAAACGTAGTTTATTTAATCCCATCGGAGAAATAGGAAAAATTCTGTTTGGTACATTAATGAAATCGACGTGTTAGAGATCGACAGATATAAATTAAGAAACACAAGTTTTAACAATCCTAGATAATATAAAACTTTTTAATTCTAAATTAGTTTCTACAGACTCGAATACAGATAAACTCCCAAACCAAACGTTACATAACGAATTTGAACTAGAATTAGATGAATTAATAATGGAATTGTCTGACATAACAATACAATACAGAGAACATTGACAGTAGGAACGGTATCGTATATCCACATGTCATTCCACCAAACAATTTGTTCCACATTCTAAAAGAAGCATAAATATCAAGCAGCACTCCCACCGTACCACTAGAAGCAACAAGCTTTACAACCCTAATGAATATTAGGGAATCCACGTGATTGCACATTGATGAAAAACGAGTCCTTGTATTATACAATATTCCTATTCTAGAAATCCAACAATACAACGTTTACCGTGTAATACCCATTGTACTCAAATCTGACGGAAAACCATCTCTTTCTACGACTCACGCAACAAATATAATACTGAACATACCACATACGACATGTACAGTAACAAACACCGACGCTTTAGATAAATGTAAAAATATTAAATCTATCAAATTTGTAAAAGAAATACTCCAATCTATACAATTACGTACAACAGAGATAGCTGTACCTACACAATCTTACAAAAAGCGGTATGGATACAACTAAAACCAAATACACAATGGATAGCCACTGTAACTCAATCGAAAATACTACACCTTTGGTGCTCCGATAAGAAACTCAGGAACGTCCCAAAAATTTATCTTATTACATACTTAGATCAGATTGTCAGGCAATAACTGAGGGCATAGTTTTAAAACTAGAAAAAACATCAAATTCAAATACTTCTTTAAATATTTTACTAAAGCACAAAACTAACAATACCTAATTACAAAACCAATGAGAAGAAGTCCAATTAGACATAACTGATTTAGTCTTCAGACTTTACAAGACGCACCACCTTGATACACATAAATTAAAAGGATTAGGAAACCATTGGACAAGATTAACCGACGTTCAGTTTTTCTTCTACCAACCTTCGAGACGTACCCGCCGAACCGTTGCGGCAGGGCCAGTTAACGCATAAAATGATTGCATTTTCCGGGCGAATTGTACACCTACCGTCACACTTATGTTTATCTTAATAAATTGAGGTGAAAACAGTGTAACAGCGTTTCCTCACCCACCTCAGTATCATAAATTACACTATTATCCATACCGTATTGTAAATTGGAAAGATTGGCTATTTTGCGATTACGATGTAGCAACGATTTATTTTTTATAATATCGTCGAAAAGAGTAAAAGTGGCCGTGCAGTGAAGTGAGTTCACCGACCCGGTCGTAACATCAGCTGTTGAGAGTTGCCTTGAAAGGTCAGGATTGGCACAATGACCCACTCCCGTTGAAGCAGCTTAATTCGTGGACGAATGGGTAAGTTTTTCATAAGTAATAAAACACTATTCCTTTCGGATAACGAATAAAAGTATCGAAAATAGTTATAATTTCTTAAAATTAGTAAAAGCATTTAATTTGAATAAATGGTAGTATTTGTAAAATTTTCACCTAATGCATCACACAGCATATTTAAATAGTTTTATTTCTAACTATTGACATATTATTTATGCATATTGCAATATGTTGTATTAGAATAAAAAATTCTTTTTTGTCATTCAACGTGTTAAACGACTTATTAGTTTATTTGTTATTCATGAACAACGAATAATTCCAGATTATTCTTAATTTAAGACAATGTAACATTTGCCGCACGCTTCCCTCGATACCCACGCTGTGCCAATGCGTTTGTTCACAATCGCGCGCGGATGAGAGTCAGCGCTCCCGTGCCTGGGCGCGGGCTCTACGCGCGCTCTGATTGGCTAGTGGTTTTCGTTAATAATTCAAAAACGAAGCTTCAACCAACATTTTGCTAAAGGAAAAAGTTGTTCAGAATCACCCCAGCAACCCCTCATTTCCGGGTGTTACATTCTTTACGGGACACCCTGTATAGAAAACATAGTTAGATACAAAGGAGCAAAGATAATACATGTATGAGGCCACAGTCAGTGTAGCTGCATATTTAACATACGTATAAACTAGAACTGCTTCACTGATTAAAAGAATTTCTACAACTAGTAGTCAGACCGTGTTCTCAAACAATTATAAATTACTTCCATCAACGACCAATTGCATCCACATACACAGTCCGATATAACTGAGACCAAGAATCCAGGATACCCAATGCAATACCATTATCCACAACGAAATCATTACAATTATAAGATTTTGAAACAAAAAAAAAAAATAGTATGGCAAAATCTTAAATAAAGGGAGATTTATAACGACCGCTGAATAGATATAAGATTATATCAGCAAAATTAGGTTAGGTGTGTATACAGGATGTTCCACCTAATTTGAGCACCTGAAATATCTCGCTTATTTTTCATGATAAGAAAAAATGTCAGAGAAAAACAATATTTGGTTCAAAGGGACAAATATTATGATAGGCAAAAAATATTTCTCAGTGTCATTTTTTTCGAGATTTTAAGGTCATTTAAGTTTTTTTAAATGTTAATAGCTGATGTCAAGATGAATCAAATGTACTCAGTACCTTGAGTACAAAAAATTCATAAAAGTTGGGCAATTGATGCAAATACTGAAATAACTATGATAGAAAGAAGGAAAATTTATTTTAACAAGTGCTCAAAATAATGTCCACATAAATAATGTCCATAAAGGATAGATTAATGTCAAATCTTCCTTATGTTTCCAGGGATGTACAGTACACAGGTCATAAAATTAACCGTGCCTGGCCGTGCTGTACTTGGGCACACGTTGATTGGGTGACCCTAGCTTCTCAATACCGTAATTCGCTGGCATCCAGCCGGCTTGCAGTTGCCATTGAAAAGCGTGCAAACAAGGTGTCTACATCGCCATATCCCTCACGTTCGTTACCTCATACTTCGCTGCAGCCAGGTGTACCGACTGATTCTCCAAATGGTGAGTCAGATCTATCTTCAATTATGTATAATCCAGAAAAACTTAAAATTGGTAAGTCGCTCTCGCTTGCTGTTTCACACATGAGCACTGATTACTGCATCGTTCCCGCCAAAAACCAATTTGCACTATTGGCGAATTCACTTGTCAAGCTTCCTGCTGTTTCTCCAGGCCCGGCTGCGTTTGGTGGTATGTCCTTTCCCCCATTTTCTTCTCCTCAGGAGGAGCAAACGAAGCCTGTTAAAAAGGTTCGTCTTTTTCGTTATATCAAAATGCCTCCTAGTGAATTATGTAACTTTAGTCAGGATCTCATTAAA
>NW_017100130.1:525587-530950 GCF_001263275.1 Habropoda laboriosa | reverse complement strand
GACCAGACACGAATCTAATTTCAAGATATAGAACATTTCACTGCGGCACAAGAGACCTTCCTCAAGGACGGTGTTAAGTTTTACATATACACTCTTCCCTCGAAGAAGCATCTAACTGTCATCTTGAAGGGGCTCGCCAAGGTTGATCCAGAATTTATTTTGGCCGATTTGCGGCAGCAGGACCTTAAGCCCGAGAGATGTGTAACAATAAAGGAAAGCGCGGAATTGTGCTTCTACAAAAATCCTTTGCCCCTGGTACCTCGCTCAACCAGATTAAGAAGGTCGGATTTGCCTTCTATTGCAGGATTTATTGGGAATTTAATAGTAATAAATCTTGTACCCAATGTTTTCCAAGTGTACAGCACCCTAGAACTTTCCTTTCCCATTTTGCAGACGATACGGCAATATTTTCTTCATTCTGGTGCCACAAATATCTGATAACCAAACTGTAGAGACATCTCCACACTCTTAGCGACTTGTGTTCTAGGTGGAAACTCACCCTAAATTGTAACAAAACACAAGCCATCCTGTTCACCAGGAATTGGCATCAGGAAATCCAAACTCTTCAACTAAACAATACTAATATCTCACCCTATTTGGGTGTTGTCTTTAAATGTAGGCTCACTTGGGAATTTGTTATCGTAGATCGGCGTAAAAAGGCACTGGTCGCCATCGGAGCCTCGAAAACTTTGATTGACAGTTCATCTAAACTGCTTCTAAGTCTTAAAATTCTCATCTACGTGGTTTGCATACGCCCTCTAATAGTCTACGAAATTCAGGTGTGATCCGCTGCTACGCGCACATACGTACAATTCTACAACGCCTTCGGAACAAAGCTTTCAAAATCATATTCAACTTTCTGATAGACCATTCCACCAGTGATATTTATACCAAGATAACATTTATATATAAGGCACATTGCCTTATATCAGACAACTCATCTTCTACCTCGTTTAAGGATACTCAGTGGACGATCACTCCAGCACTCTTGTCAGAAATACCTCCAGTCATCGAACAGACCTTCTTACACAAGGTATAGTTTCCATTGGATATGGTTGACGATTCAATGGATGTAATGATTTTTGGTGCTCGGAGTCCTTCATGCTCCACTTGAAATTCCCTCGCTGCTTCCTTGCTGTCCTTGGTCTCTTGTCTATATGAATCCTCAATGCGTCCCGCATGCTGCTTCTTCTGATGCCTGAGTTCTTCTATTGTCTTCTATTTTCTGTTCGCTTCTCCTACTGAACTGACGTATTCTAGATGCGTCACTGATTTTCTGCTGCAGATTTTTTGAAAGCTTTTGCATGATGCACTCATGTGTGGAAATACTCCATAATAACTTCATGACTGTCTCTAATTCCTTTGGGAGTATAAGGAGGCCTTACTCCATGCGACTCTTCATTACTTTCAAGTGAAAAACAGGTCTTGCCTGTTTAAAAAAAATTAAAAATAGAAAACTAAAAAAACAGGAGACTTTCTTAAGTCCTTAACAAGCGTCATACTGGCAATGAGACCACCGAGAGCAGCAACCAGGACTTTTCTGTATACAGGTTCTCTCTCACTCTCAGTAGGTACCATTAAAGCAAGTCTTACTTCCTTCTCCTAGGAAAGGCGCATTTCGGACCCATCGGCGTCCAGGATTACTTTTCTCCTTTAAAATATTCCTACTTTTCCTTCTCTGGAATATTCGAGTTAGAATTACTTAAACAAAATCATGTAAGCAGGGATAATACAAATTCTTAGGAGGACAAGGGAGGGGTCGGTTTGAGCTCCACTCTTCGATCGGGCGGAAAACATTTGAAACCCGAAAGAATTTGAAAATGATTCTTGGAGCCCCCATACAAAATATAATATATGGCTACAGTAACAAAATCTAAGTAATGAAATATATTAGTAATAAATATGATATACATATACAAATACATTACAATTATGTTAAGAACACTTTTATACTGATGACCATTACTGCTATGTTCTCAAAACTGAAATATTATCACTTATTCACTGTTATTTCAAATTTGAAACAAAAATGAATACCATATGACAATTAGTTTACTAACCACTATACAGGGTGTCCCATTTTAATCCTCCAAGGCAAATGTCTGGAAAGATGTGAAACATGCCGCCGGCATTAACGTTACTCGATGCAACCGAGAGGAGGTTGTACGGTCAGACTTTGTACCTACATCATGTTGGCTCTACAAAGAGCCGATTTTGTGTGTATGTTTTTGATAAGGATCCGATCCTAATAAATGTTCAAATTGTTACGTACGCAGACTAGACGACACGGCGGCGCCGAGACATCCGCGTGAGTTCGCGGACTTTACACGGTGAGTACGCGGGGACGTTGTAGACAAGTATGTCTAGTTGACACTTACGAGTTTAGTATTATACTTGGTTGCTTGAAAGGGAATTGATCCCGATCTTGCTTGTGTTAAACGGTTACGAGTTTAGTATTATACTTGGTTGCTTGAAAGGGAATTGAGCCCGATCTTGCTTGTGTTAAAAGGTGACTATACAGATACTGCTCTACTTTAAAGTTCAGGGTAAATCTGAACTGTGACTGCCCCAGAGCCTCGAAAATCATGCCCTTATATACCCAAAAATTTGTATTTTTTGGGTGGTGGGGGCCCTAATTTTCCCATGAGAACGAAGCGCGTTCGTTTACTTTATCTCAAGGGGGTGAGCTCTAGGCGGATGTCTCGGCGCCGCCGTGTCGGCTAGTCTGCGTACGTAACACTAGCTACAAGAAGGTACAGTTAAAAATATAGGTTCTAATTTAAAAATTCGAAGTTAACTTGTGCAAGACTTTTGGATGTCATCGCAAGGTCAACTAAATGCATAATCTGCCCCCCTTAATATCCTGCAACTTTCGTTTGAAACATTTTTTCATATTTTTCATATCTTTCGGGAGACTAAAACGAGGCACCCTGTAGATGATTTTTTAAACTAAAGACCGTTAATCCATAAAAAAATTTTCACTTTATGAAAAAATTGCATAGTATTAAAAATAAGATACAGTAAAGCAGTTTCCTGTGGTTTTATTTTTCTACTGAGACATATGGTCTATCACAAACCTTTTAATTACAATATTTACTGAAGTTAATTCATTCAAACTTGAAAAAAATTAACTAATAGCCCATGAATTTAATAGACATATTCCTTAATCACCTGATTCTATTAACATAGGCTAACTGCTGCTAACTACTCGGTACTACATAAAAGATTGAAGAGTCGAACTTCTTATTCCATCATTGATGCTTCCAAGTATTTTAGCTTAAATGATACGCCGCCAGTGTGTGGTAGCGAGGACATCTACAATATTTACTACGTTATAAATGTCTTCAAAAAGCAACCGTGAATTAAAGGCGCACTACTCCCTCAATCTCTAGATTTTATTGGCTAGTTAACAGGTTATTACCGTTGTTAATTACACTGCAGCTATTTGAAACGATCAAAGGCTGTATAATACCTGTGCAAACGATCATCCATGGTGATATTAAGGAAACGGTATATGTACTGCAACTATCCTGATGTTGCACAATTTTTTACGCATGTTTACAAACGATAGCATTGTACAATAACGATGTGTGTTAATAACATTATACATATATAATAGAATCACTTCATGTTTAAAATGGTATTATTACTTTTTGTTTTATTCGATATTGATTAAATTTTCATATTTTACAAAAAATATTTTTTGTGAAAATATATTTTTATTTTCATAAATATTAAACTGTTTTCGCCCAAAGTAATTTTAGTCGTAAAAAATATTCTTACGCCTTTTTGTTCTTATTTTCAATATTTTCATGGATTTTTTAATGCAAATGAATAGTTATAAGTTATAATTGTCAACAGCCGAGCGATTCTCTGATATTTCAAAATGGTAATTTATTATTGTATAATATATCACATAATATGAGTGGTACAGTCTGTTCCACAAGAGCGTGGACGCGATATCTCTGTGAAAATTAATTCTTTCTGTAAAAACTTTTATATACATCGAAACTACGTCTAATAAACTAATACGCACTTAATTAACAGTGTGTCCAATCTCCACCATTAGCGATCATTGCTTGACAACGTCTGGGTATACTTTCGACCAATTTCTTGGTATATGAGAGTGGTAGAGACCTCCATGTTTCTCGAATGGATGTTTAACACGTCTTTGGACAATTGGATTTTCATAAACAGACCAGGCACATCTGATACTTCAAGCCGAAAAAGATGCTTCATCACTGAATGCACCACTCCAATCGCGATCAACTTTTTCGTGTGCCCACGCCAGCCGACCTTCGTCGTGCTTCCTTGAAAGCAACGGTTTTGATAACGTACTGCTCCGTCAAACATTATTTTCTGTCAAGCGACGTTTTAATGTCAAAATCCCTATATTTATGCCCTTTTCACCAAAAAAGCTTGCCCTTTACGCAAGCAAAATGTTGGATTCCTTGAAAATAGCCGGAAGATCACTTTATCTTCCCTTTTCGTGGTACCGCGCTTTGAATCTCGATCAGGGAGGTCATCGACACATTCAGTTTCTTTATATCGTTGTATCTACTTATTAACGAATTCACGAGATTAATGCATATATTTTGCTGCATTTTTAACGCACATTTTTGGTTCTTTCGAGTGATAACACAAGAAGACTGCCCCGAAACGTTTAGCGTACACGGTACTCATCTCGAAAAGGTCCGTATTTCTCAGTAACAAAAACGATACTAAGAGATTTAAAGCTAATGCGTATTAGAGGGAACTTCATATTTTTATGCTAACACAATCTCTCCCTCATTTGACCTCAAGTTTCGAAAATATCGCGTCCACGCTTTTGTGGAACAGACTGTATATGTATGTCTATCTCAGAATGAAATAAGTAACTATGTATAAAATACAAAATTTATAAATTGTGTAATACAGAGTGTTTCAAAACATGCGGATACAACTTCAGGGATGGATTCGGTACGCTAAAATAAGAAAAAAAGTTCATATAAACATGTATCCGATAAGACCTTGTTTCCGAATTATCTTCTACTATATGTAGCATATCTTCTACTACTATATTTCGATGTAAAAAAATTTATAAATGCATCAATATATGCATAATTATCATTAACAGTTAAATTGTTACCGTCTTTTAACCCATATTCGTCTAGCTTTTCAAATTATTTCACACATATACGTTGTAGATTAAATTCAATAGAATAATGGCGAAGCGATAGTGCCATCCATATTCTCTCACGTGGTTTTCCATGTTACACAGTTGTGTTGCACGTAGAAATTATTTCTGCACAAAATGTTACATGACTGACCTCCTTGTAAAAAAATTTGTCATTGTTGCAATTTATTCATCAACCGTGAAATTA
>NW_017100130.1:521991-525454 GCF_001263275.1 Habropoda laboriosa | reverse complement strand
ATATTTAGTTATTAGGAATATAAAAACAGAAAAAAATATTTTTCTTTCCTAATAGTTTATCATCGTTTGTCACGATAATATACAATATTTCAACAATGTCTTTTTTTACAATTTTCTGGAATAATGTTCAAATTGTGAAAAAACAACTACGTTACATGTATAATATGTCACATTAAATGTAAAATAAATGAAATATAACTTTTTACTCTTAGTTTATCTATAACATTTTTTTTACATTGTTACATTTCAAAATGTGTATTCAGCTACTATAATAAAGCCAGTTTCTATTCAGGAATCCTGGTTGCTTTTGTTAATTGTTTAGTGATTTTTAGTGATTCTATTGAAAAAAAAGCAAAGTTGACTTTTAATCACCTTGTACGTGTTTATCCACAAAAAATTTTATTACACCATACTACCCCCCTCCCCCAAACCATGCAACTTTAATTTGAAACAGTTTTTCATGTAATAAATAGTTTCGAAGATATTTGAGGGGTCGATATCAATGAATCACCCTGTATAAAGAATGTTCCTTAACTTCAATATTCCGCTTAGTCGTCAAGTATTCGAGTAAACAATTTTGAAACAATTTATGCATTAATTACATATTTCTTATGCACTTTGTAAAAACAATTAAACGCTGCTTCTTCAAAATGGTGAATGAACACTTTTTGATTTTTATTTTGAGAAATTAGATAATGTCTAAGTAACCAAACACAGTTTCACGCACAAACAGCTTGTATTGAACTAATTATTTATTAATATTTGCATTACATTAACAGTGTAATCTGTGGTTGAAATATGACAGACACGAATCGAATTTGTAATAAAGCTTCATTCTCATACGATATCGAGTTATTATTCAATCATTTGCATTTAATTATTTGTATACATATATTTCTATATTTTAACTACAATGTTTTGGACAATGAACTCTATTTCTCATTGTTACGAAGTATATTGTAAAATATAAAACGAATGATTCTATAATTTCAGGGATTTATCCAAATTCATAATTTAAAGAAAACTTCAAAATGTGACGATGATAAAATATTTATGGATTTGTAAATTAATTTAATTACCTGAACCTAAAGCAAAGGAAATGAAATTGAATAAAGTAAAAAGTACAATAATAATAATTTGTTATTAAATTAAGAGGTGCACTTGAAATTAAGAGGCGGCTGTAAATTCAACCATAAATAGATCAAATAGAAATCGTGATACATGTTTCTACATAGAAATAATTTAATTTCCTTCACGAAAGAAAAACGATTGCTTTTGCAATTTATAATTTCAGGGATTTATCCAAATTTATAATTTAAAGAAAACTTCAAAATGTGATGATGATAAAATATTTATGGATTTGTAAATTAATTTAATTACCTGAACCTAAAGCAAAGGAAATGAAATTGAATAAAGTAAAAAGTACAATAATAATAATTTGTTATTAAATTAAGAGGTGCACTTGAAATTAAGAGGCGGCTGTAAATTCAACCATAAATAGATCAAATAGAAATCGTGATACATGTTTCTACATAGAAATAATTTAATTTCCTTCACGAAAGAAAAACGATTGCTTTTGCAATTTACAAACTATATTTTTTAAATAATTTTAGGTACTTAGGACTACAAAATGTCCGTAAACTTTATGAAACACACCATGAGACATGTCTCACATGCATAAAAACATGTTATTTTAAAGTAAATAATAAATTTACTATTAAACGAAAATAGATAGAAAATAAAAATTATAAATATTATTAGCAGAAATGCAGGCTTGAAATTGACACGGTCAATCGGTTATCATGGCAAGAACTGTTTTTTCCTATTCTAGCCATTTTAATAACATTGCTTAACAATCTTCTAGTCATATCAATTTTAAGATAAGGTTGAGTGTTACATAAACTGTATGGCAGATTTCACCTCGTTTTTAATAAGTCTAATACATTTTAACAAAATTTACGACAGAACTATGTATATGTATACAGTCCCTTTTTGACACCTTTTCTTTGGGATCCAGAAGAAAAGAAGCAACGAACGCACCGATATGATTCATTTGCGATCGCAAGAGAGTTTCAGATATGACGTGAGCTCATTAAATGTAAATTTCAAAGTGGCCAACGCCCATGGTTGCCCACTTTTCCGACAATTAATGAGCCGTTTATGGAAAAGGGCAAAATTTGGCAGGACTACCATCGTTTTGCGCCAAAGGCGTTGCTCCGAGAAGGCTCGAAAATGCCACGACTAAACCTGTAATTAGGACACCTCGGTGTGATTCTAATTAGGGGCCTTGGTTTGCCATAAATCTCGACTTGTTATGAGGGTCATGTTTGAATGAACCCCGAGGAATTGGGTTCTAAAATCATTTGGAAAATGAAGCCTTCAACAGCTAAGGGAATATAAATTGGTAAACGCTTATATTTGAAAATTCATTAGAATAGCAAAACTGCTGTAATTTCATGTATCACGAATTTTCAAATCATTCTCTACTACTGTGTGTGAGTACATGAACAATGAACTTGTAATTTTCCCTATAGAGCTTGCAGGCGCAACATCGGCGAAAGAGTTGTTGGATATTGTTCACATGTAGCAATAATTTTATGGTATTTTAGATTTGCACGATACAATTTATAGATCGATTTATCAGCGAGCTTTCTCTGTAATTATTTTGCAGATCGATCATCATCCGAAGAAAATGAGGCCGGCATATAACAATAAAGTAAATCATAATCACGATTATCTTATTGTATTGATGCTAGTTTATTGTAACTTCTATCACTTCTAGAATAAATAATTATTGGTTTCTGATTTCGTGAAATATAAATATTTTATTATAAAAGAATTTTTCCTTTCCGATGATTTCCACGACACGTCAATTTTTATTACTAACTGTTTTATTACCTTTCGTTTTCATAAAACACCAATCCACTATAATCTTGATAAATAATTTTCTGCATCGTTTTCAGAATGATAATTTTACCAATAAATCGTCAGCCGAAAAAAGTATGTTCGAAAAGAAGCAACTAAATGAGTTATATCCATGATCATATTTTTGTATTTATAACTTTTCCATCATTTATATGGAAGATAAATGACTATTATTTTCTGACTCTTTAGAACGTGAAAAATCAAACTGTAAAAGAATTTTTTAATCCCGATAACTTTCAAAATTCGCCTATTTTTGACATTGTCCTTTGTGAAGAAACGTATCACGAAAATTACAGTGTATTCATTTGCTAATGACGATTTATTTCATAACAACTATATAATTAATTACCAATTCACTAATTCTGTAATTATCATTTAATTCTATAATTATCGAATTCGTTGTTAATTTGTTGCAAGTCTAGCCTGGATATTAATTTTTATTTTGCAGGTAGAAATTTGCAACAGAAATTCTTCGAATTAAATAAAATAACGATTTATAAACAATAAATAAATGAGTAATATAAGAAAGTTGGAAGGT
>NW_017100130.1:486456-521940 GCF_001263275.1 Habropoda laboriosa | reverse complement strand
TTTTCAGTGTATAATTTAAAAAAAGCTACATAAATAATTCCCCTTTGTATACCTACGGATTGCTTTTTATTGGTATAAAAATGATTAAAAATTGCTTGCCCGCCAAATTAATCTTGGGCAACTATTTCGAATGTTAGAACAAGTGATTCGCTTGTATGATGTCGTCTCAAATGGTAGATAAACTGTTTAACGAATGATATCGAGAGACTGTGGTATGACGACTGGTGGATACCGATTGTTTTGTATGAATCTCGGATGACGACTCTTTGACGAATATTTCGATCGAACGCTATCGAAAGACTCTTTCCTTTAGCAGTCTGATCAGTTGCTGTTAAAGGTTGTGACATGCTGATTAGTCGCAAGCAAAAATTCTAATTGCCAATCAGCGCGTCTGAAAAATAACGCGAATACCTTTCCAGTGCGTCCTTAGTGCGCTTTTTCCTAGAAAGAGTGGGGCGATACCTGCTCGGTCGCGCGATGTGCCGAAAGTTTGGCAACGGTCGGGAATTTTCATCAGGCCTTGACCCAACAGGTCTTAACATTGTTAGAACATGATGTCGAGTTAACCCTTTGGAAATCTTCGTTTTACGACACGTCTTTGGCTGTTGAGAAGAAAAAAGTAAATTCTACGAACGTTTTGTAAAAGACTAATTTTTTCCGACGAGAAATGTACGAAAATCAAATAATAAGTTAATATTGTTAATTCAAAAATAGCCTTTCTTCGCGATCGGGTCATAAATGAAAACATGCATGGGCGGAACATAATTTTCTGTCCAAAAAATTATCATTCTATGCAGCGTTAAAAGGTAAGTACATACTTGTTTTATAGAAAAATCTCCAGTATTTACAGTTCGTCTGTACTCGTTCACATATACAGGGTGTTCAGCGTAACGGTCGCCACGATTTTTCAGACACTTTCAGTATTCTGGCAAAAGAATGTTACGAATAAAAATTAATCAATGCTCAATTATCAACAAATTGTGTAAATAAAAATTACAAGAATACTTCTCTTCAATATAAAATCGAGGTCACCTTTATTTTTTCATCATATAAGTTTTTTTACACAGTATTGTAGGTTAAGTTAGGTTAGGTACATAAGGGCGCTCATTAGAGTATAAATGATTTTCTCAACAAGTTGTTGAACAAGTCCTATATCACTGAATTTGTTTCAATGTTACCTACAATACCGCGTAGAAAAAAATTATATGTTGCAATTTAAAAAAGTTAAGGCGATCTCGATTTTTTATTGAAACAGCAGTATTTTTGGAGTTTGTTAAGGATTGAGCACTGATTAATTCTTGCTAGACTACCGGAAGTGTCTCAAAAATCGTGGCGACCGCGACTGTTTCACTGAACATTCTATGTAGCTCCTTCTACATAGTTACATGTTTCTTTTATAATTTGTATACGTGCAATCTATCATACAATAATAAGCAGCATTGATTGTGATAGCTTATATTGACCTGAGAGTGAATACACCCAGTGGTGCATCACTCTGGGTGATAGTATTTAACTTGTATCGCTAAATCTGAATGACAGGTGCAGAAAATGATATCTGTTAATGCCCGTGGTTGTGGCGATGAACTTTCGAGCTTTGTGTTTAGATACTGGTTCGAAGGACCTCCCAAATGATTGGAACTTGTAAAAACTGATCTATAGTATCGCGTGATGTGAGCTGGTTGCTCCTTGGTTCTCCTTGTTCGTGGTGGTTGAACGACTACTCGACGACTCACTCTCCGACGTCGCGTCTCGGACGTCCGTGAGAGGGATTTTCGTTGGGACACGCTGATTGGTTAATGGTTAACGATTGCATTTGCCAATCAGCGTGTCTAATATCGTCTTTGCCGCCCTTCCAGTGCGCCCTTAGCGCGCTGTCACCTTGGAAGGGTGGAAAGTCCCAAAAAGCTGGAATTTCCTCCGGGTGACTCATCGGCAAGCGCAAGCGGACCGTTAGATGTGCCGTTCGGAAATTCGTGGTTTATAGCATGTTCTTAGGCTATTGAGCGCGAGGGATAGAAATTACTAAAAATCTAGCAAAGCAATTCTAGTGACTCTCGGAAGAGGTAATGAGACCCGTGCAAGCAATAAACGAAAATCTTGAACTCAAAAATAACCGTTCCCGGTCGATCGTGCCATAAACCGTTTCTACAGAAAACCTAACAATATGCATTTAGTCTTTCTCGTTCTTCGGAGGTGTCTAGTAAGTTTGTGGCCAGGTTGTTGGGTGGTTCTTCAGCCATTGTTGGTACAACATGCTGTGTCGAGCGATTTCTTCTCTTACGGCGGGAATACCGGTTTCTTCAATTATTTGGCTATTTCGGATGTACCAGACTGCATTCATTCTGGCTCTTAGTTTTTATATTTGGCCATCTCTTTATTGTTTTTATGTTTGGAGTCAGAGGCTGTACCCTATTGTTGACAGGTGTACGTCCATATTAGTTTTAGAATTGTTTTGTATATCAGTATTTCGTTGTATGTCGTTAATTGTGATTTTTTACCAATCAGCCAACAAAGTTTTCTGTATCTTTCGTTTAGCTGGTCCCTTTTTTTCTGATTGTCCATTTTCTATAATAGTTTCTTATCTAAGTAGGTATATGCCGAGGTATTTCACTGTTTCCTGTTATAGTAGTTTGTTGTTGTTTAATTTTAACTGGGGGGTATACGTTTCCTAGTGATGAAAATGACGTGAGTGGATTTTCTGGTATTGACTTTAATCCTCCACATTCTTTGCTAGAGTTTTATTTCGTTGAGATAATGTTGCAATTTTTTTTAAGCTTCATGTTAATTCTGATCGGAAGCTAATATATGTATGTACACTACCGGCCAAAAGTTTGGAATCACTTGCCGATTTCTATCAAAATCGAATATACCGGTAAATTTTGGAATGATCCATCGTTAATATATCAGATGTTAACAAGTTGAATTACACTTTATATTATTATATAATTCATACACTCAGTTTAAGGCAACGCTCGGAATGAACTTTTCTACTGCCGGGAAAGATACTCTGTTTTCGCCTTATATAGGAATTCGCGATTCTTTTGTTTACCAATAAGCGTCGAATGTTACAATATTAGATTCCAATTGGCTGGTCCGGGGGCCGAGAAAATGTATAAATCGGACATTTGTTATACATTGCCACCATTCTTGTGAACGAAGGCGTTGAAACGTGATTAATAGCTAAAATTTTACATTAATATTTTAAAATGGCAAAAAGAATAGAAATTAGTATTGAAACTCGAAGTGCAATTATCACACTTAGAAAGGAAGGTTATTCTTTGCGGAATATTGCAAGGAAATTGAAAGTATCATACAAGGGCGTGCTGGGTGCAGTAAAACGTTTTGCGGATACTGGTAGTTTGAAAGACAAACCACGGTCAGGAAGACCCAAAATCACGTCGAGAGCTGAAGATGTAAGAATAAATATTATTTGCAAACGAAACAGATGACTAACGGCCTCGGAAATTCGTGTAGGACTTAATGATAGTAGACCGAATCCAATATCTCTGACCACGGTGAAAAGGCGGCTAAGAACTGCAGGTTTAAATGGCCGTATAGCAGTCAGAAAACCATTGCCTTCGTCAAAAAATCGTAAAATGCGGTTGGATTGGGCAAAAAATCACAAAAATTGGACACCTATGGACTGGGGTAAGGTTCTTTGGACTGACGAATTGAAGTTCGAAATATTTGGGTCGCACCGAAGGATATTTGTTCATCGATCTGTACAAGAAAAAATATTGCCAGAGTGTATTGTACCTACTGTCAAACATGCTGGTGGTTCAGTTATAGTCTGGATATGTTTCTCAACGGTTGGAGTAGGAAACCTAATCAGCGCCTAATACTCGAACAGCACGCTCTACCATCAGGTCACCGGTTAATACGTAGAAAGTTTATTATGCAGCAAGATAACGACCCTAAGCACTCATCTAAATTGTGTAAAGGGGTCTTATTGCAAAAAGAAACAGAGCGGGTCTTGAGGAATATGACATGACCAGAACAATCACCGGATTTGAACCCGATAGAATTTTTGTGGGAAGAGCTCGATCGGAATATCCAGTTGCACTGTCCAACATCGAAAGGACACCTTTGGCAACTACTACAAGAAGCATGGAAAAATTTAAAGTTAGAAATACTCGAAAAACTAAGGGCGGTTTTTTTGACGAGAAGGCAATTTAAAGAAAAATATATATTTCTTCGTACAAAAAATAATATAAAATGTCAAATATTCTACTTATAAGTATTTTGACAAATAAAACTTCCTCAATTACTTTGTAGGCGTTCAATTTTTCTTAGAAATATTCTGTTTCTCTTAATTTACGTAGTGATTCCAAACTTTTGGCCGGTAGTGTATGTAGCAGTGTCGTCAGCGAAGGTGACAGGTGTGGTATTTGGCATTGTCGGAAAGTCTGATGTGTATAAAATATATAATAGAGGCCCTAAGACACTACCTTGCGGGACTTCTGATTGAATGGGATAAAGTGTCGAGATGACCAGTTGTATTTTAACTTGGAAGACGATGATGGTAATAGCTCTTCGATTTTGATTAGCAAGCCGATGTGTCCAACTTTATTGAATGCCTGGGATACGTACAGGAATGCTGTCGAGTAGTATCTCTTGTCGCTGAGGTCTATCCTAATTTTACTGACCACTATGTGAATTTGCTCGATGGTGGCGTGTTGTTGTTGAAAGTCGAATTGCTGTTCTGGTGTCAGCTTGCGTTTCTCTATTACGGGTTTTAGTCTGGAAAGTAGTCATTTTTCAAACAGCTTGGATGTAATTGGCAGTAAGTATATTAGTCTGTATGAGCTTACTTTCTCTGCTAGTTTTCTTGGTTTAGGGAGTAATATGATTTGGATTATTTTCCAATGGATTGTTTGAAAATCGCATTGAAGATAGCGATCGGTAGCATTATTGCTTTTTTCCGAAGTCCTTCGCTATTAGGTCGAACCCGGATGATTCTTTTGGACTTATGTTTTTATGAATTTCATGTTGGATTTCACCAGGAGAGATGTATTTAGTCGGAGGGGATGGTGTCAATGGTGCTTTTGCTCGATCTGTCCGACGGTCATTTTTTTGATCATTTGTTTGATTTACTCGTGGTTGAAATACTTTTGATAGCTGCTTGACAAACGTTTCAGCTTTTTCTGTTTCGGTTCTTACACAGTTTCCATTTTCCATTTTTATGGGGGGAATGGATTTTACCTAAAAATGGAGTTTTAAATTTCTTCTGGGCTTCTATGGTGCATAATCTGGGTCTTCGTTAAGTTACATGTTTAAACGGTAAATCGCGAATAAACATTGGCGCAGAGAGTCGGACGTACTTAATACTCTTGAGCTGATCGGTTGATCGATCAAACACACCGGTAACGGATAACAGGATTGTATGTCCGCGTACGTCGTATTTAAGTACAGTGTACGAGCTATTCCACGTTAAAACGCGCAGAATTGCAGTCATAGTCACGAATGTTTATAAGCTCACAGCATTTGTTGATAACTTCAAAAACCTAAACTGTGTAAAATTTTAGCTTTCTGTTGCAAATCGTTTTTGAGATATTCAATGTTAAAGTTTTGAAAATCTGGATGAAATGAACCAACACACCATTACTTTAACCGCAATATTTCGGCTCTGTTTACAGATAATGCTATATTTTTCGCTTATTTTAAAGCTAAAGAAATAGTGTTTTTGAATACATATAGGTATAGTATAATAAATTTTATATAATATTAACAAATATAACAATAATCGATGCTAAAGTTTCAAATTCCAATTTCACGCTGCTCCCATCCATAGATCAGTTTAAAAAACATACTGTTGGATTTCTTGAACTCTGATCTGTAAAATAAGCTGTTCAAAATGTTGAAGCTATTTCAGGAACATGCAAAAGGACATAAAGTTTACTATGGTGCATGCAGTTCGGTGCTGTGCGAACACCACGAACAACCGCGCTTGCGCATCTCATACGCCATTTCATCACTTTCCCAAGATAAACATCTCGCTTGGATGCTTGTAGAATTTGTATCTTGCCACTTATCGTAACGTATGGAAATTGTGATAAGTATGTACATATTATACTATCTAAATTTTGTTACATTAAAAATGTTATCACATTTATCTTTCAGTTATTTGATCATTTTCGCTTTGTATTTTCCCAACTCGGTCCTTTCATGATTTGTATCCATAATGTAGTATAAATACATAAACTTAATGGGGAATCAAAGAACGTCGATATATACCTGCAAAAATTTAGAAAGAACTATGTACAGTGACCGAAAAAAGTATTCATACACCCTATAAAATGGAATAACTTTTTTAAAATTGTGCCAAACGACTTGAGGTTTTTTGAGATGTTAGAAAGATTAGTTTACTAGATGATGTGGGAAAAAAATTTTTGAAAAAACTGCAAGTAGTCGGAATCGCGAAGAAAATAGCGAAGGTCGTTTTTACAACTTTTTTATCTGAGTTCGTAATGAAAATTTGAAAAATACGTTTTGAAGGTCTGTGTCAATTATACACATGCTGAAAATTTCATCGAAATCGGTGGATGGAGAAACAAGTGACAGGCATCGAAAGATGTAAGAATCTGCAGATTTATTACAGTTCTAGGCTGAAAGTTGTGAAATAGTGCGATTCTTACAATCTTTAACCGTTTGTAGCTCATAGCAACATTAACCGATTTCGATCACATTGTTATTAGATACTATTATAATATTATTATTTACATTATTGCAATTAGATACCATTATTATATTATTATTAACATTATTATTAGATATTATTATTATCATTACCAAACACCTTTATAATTATAAACCAAAAACGCCAAGCAACCGCCACAGGTATGAAGGGGGGCGAAGTCGGGAAAAACCCATGAAGCGACGCTCGACTCCAGGCCCTTTTCCTGACCATTAGGAAGGTAGGAAGCAAGGTGCCAGAACTAGTATAAAACCGATGTACCCGCACAAGGTCGACAGATAGTCTAAAACAATACACCTAGAACGACACCCGTTCGAACTAAACATTTAATAAAACGACATCAAACACATTTCTGGAATTTTACGCCTTTAACCAACCCGAAACGAAGGTGATCTCAACCGTTACGGCCCGTTCCGTAATAGTATCCCAACTTTGACCTTTTCTTCGACGATGTTTCCAGAAAGTAACTATAAGAATGAAAACACATTCTTCTCTCCCAAATATACATTTCTGAACAGTGAAACAACATTATGAATTATGATTTATACCCACGGTGTGCAAGACTAGTAACGGGACTAGTTCTAAATTTACAATTTTTCGCGCATTACTACCAGTATAAAATTATCGCCACATTTCTTGGTGTTTCCTCTACAGCAGGGCCGCTCATGAAGTTGCTCTATGTGAAGTGATCACACAAACGGGAGCATGGGGCGATTTTGGAGCAATAGACTACGCCTATTTGGCTACAATCCTGCGGTGCGGCACTGTATAAATTTGATCGCCCGGCTTAAGGGGGTCTTCTAGTGTGACGGCCGTTTTTTTTGGCCTTCTTTGCTAATTTATTACAGAAGTAGGGTAACAGTTATTAATATGAGCTTTATTCCTATGTATTTACTTGTTCTTGAGGAATCAGTACAAATTTTTTTTCTTGAAAAATAATTAACTATGGCTGCTGTGGAACACGTCAAACAGGAGCATGAAAAAAAAAAGTAGGTTCATGGTTGCCATGATTTGAGCTGTTCTGCTTATCAAATATAAAAAAATCCAGTTGATTCTTATTTAGTATGCGTGTCGCTATGGTCGGTAGTAGAATAAAAGAAAAATACTGAAAATTAAAAAAATGGCGGTACTTTGAATACAAAGTATCGACTTTTCGACTTTTTTTCGTATTTCAGAGGCTCTAAAAATCAGAAAAATATATATTTTGACATAATTCTACTACCGACCATAGCCACACATGTTCTAAAGACATGTGCAAAATTTGAGTTCGATTGGTTCAGTAGTTTTTGCCAGATCGTGGCAACCGAGAAAAACGCGTTTAAAGTTTTCAGTGCAATTTAGATTCTCCCTTGATGTGTCACACTAAACGAGCTATAACTTCGTTATTTTATTGAATACAACTATAAAACTTCAGGAGTACATTTTTAAAGAGTTGTACTTTCGATATATGCAAAAAAATAAAAATCAATTTTTTGAAACCGTCACACTAGAAGACCTCCTTAACTGTAAGAGCGAATGTATACTTTGAAAATAGACACGTGCTGCAAAAGTAACCGATGACACCTATAACTTCGTTATTTTATTGAATACAACTATAAAACTTCAGGAGTACATTTTTAAAGAGTTGCACTTTCGATATATGCAAAAAAATAAAAATCGATTTTTTGAAATCGTCGCACTAGAAGACCCCCTTAACTGTAAGAGCGAATGTATACTTTGAAAATAGACACGTGCTGCAAAAGTAACCGATGACAGGAAACGCCTCACGTACCTACCAACACATATCTGCTTATAAGTCCATACTTCCACCACTATTGTTAATCCTCACTCCTTTTACGACTGCCGACGTCATTTGCTCCGGCCGCTGCACCAGCTCTGCTCGGAGCAAAAAAGACCGCTCTTGCTACCAAAACGGCTGCCTGAGCGGCCCTGCTCTACAGAATGTGAGTTTTTCGAATGTGGAGCGATGTAAGTAAGGTCGCAAAAAAACTAAACCTGTGTTGAGTGATTAGCTCTATCTTAGCGTAAAAATTATGGTGCTGTTAGACGTAACCAGTTGAAATTGGATCAATTTATAAAATGTTCGAATATTTTGTGGTTCTGGTTTCATAATTAAATCTAATTCACCTTTGTAATCTTTTAATTCTTCATGTAAAATTTCCAGAGTTATAATGAATTGAGATATAATGTTATGTTCAGTCAGATTAATTGCGCCGATATATTGATTATATTCACGAGTGATACGATTTACAAGAGCAATAAGGGTTGTGATGTGTCGAGTAATTGCTGTTTCTAATGATAGTCACGTTATGTATGAATTTGTTTGAATTGTAAACTCATTAATTCTTTTGACATTTTCATTCATGGTTGCTTCTTGATATTTTAAGGAAGAGGTAGAATTATTAAAATTTCTAATTGCACTAGCTCTTACTTGTACTTGCGACTTGACTTTAAAGCTTTAAAGCTTTAATACTGTTTTCGTAAAATTTAGCATCATTGGCATCCGGTGTACCGAAAATCTTAGACTTTTCAAAAAAATCGATTGTTTTTTACATTTTCTGAAAGTAGACATTTGCAGAAGTATAACTGTCGAAGGATTTTTCGGAATTCGTGAAATTGGCGAAGTTATAGATGGTTAAAGAAGACGACATGTAGTCCGTAGTCATAAGTATGAACCATTCTCGTGTAATTGGTATGAAAAACTTTAAACGCGTTTTTCACGAAACCATGTTTTTCTAAATGGCTGACATGATATCTCAAGATCTAGTTGTTCGATTGACTCCAAATTTTACATGCACCTTCAGTGGATGTGCCGTTATCGTTTGAACCAGAATTATGCCAAAATATATATTTTTCTGATTTCTAGAGCCTCTGAAAGACGAAAAAAAGTCGAAGAAATCGATATTCAAAATTTTGTAAATTTTCACTATTTTTTTTTCATTCTGGTTCACACCATAGTCACAGTCGTACTAATTAAGAATCCTTTTGAGTTTTTCATTTCGGATAAACAGAATGGGCGGAATCGTGTCAGCCAGTAGGACACTGTTTTTTAAAGGGACCGCACTGAATGGTATATAATTCAGACAGTTTTGATTATTTTCACTTGAAAAGAATTGTGAACTTTCTTAAAACATGAATAAATACGTATGCAAAATGCCGATACTGAGAAACATATACTTTCCTTACAAAAAAATCCGTAAGGACTAAAACATGACACTCTAGACTAGAATACCCCCATACATAAGTGCATATGAAACACCGCTTATAAGTCCTCGCTTTTTCCTAAATAAAGACTGTCGACTTAATTGTTGTAAAATATTGTGTTTTCTGTCTATTTCATCTAATTCGTTTTTAACCAACTGAAGTGTTCGCTCGCAGTGATAACTGATGTGATTCTTTTGAGAAGGGTCTTTAACCGTTAATGTACAAATGCCTTGAGTTTTTATAAAATACTCATGTATGAGTAGCATCATTTAGATAGGTAATATTAATATGAGTTAATAACGTTAATTTAGAATTTGAAATTTGGGCAATATCATTTTCATTATAGAAAATTCCACTTGAATTAATGTGTTTGATTATGATAATAATGACTGGATGCCGAGAGGGGTAATAAGAGGAGGAATGGAATCGTCAGATTCATCTGGAAAATATAAATTAAGAAGATTAGTATGGCATTTCTTTTTCTTTTTCCCGATCTGGAGTTCTACTGTATAATTTGAGAAAACTTGAGTGATTCGATAAGGACCATTAGCCTTTTGAGAAAGTTTCTTTGATAATCCTAATTTAATTTGCACGTTTTTATTTTTTACAAGATCGGTTACTTTAAGTTCTACAGGGTTAATGTCACGATCGTAATATTTTTTACTTGTGTTCTTTGATTCAATGATATTTTCGCGTTCGTGTTTAAAACCTGTATTTAATTTATATTGAAGAGATCGGATATAATCATCATAGGTATAGTGAAAATTAGGATCTCGTGTGATTGAAGAAGGTAAATAAGCTTTCCTGCGATAGAATACTTCATATGGTGTGTATTTAGTAGTCACATGATGTGTAAGATAATCTTTAATGTTTAAATGAGATCTTTCCAGTGCACCGTTAGTTTGTGGGTGATAAGGGGTAGTAGACAGATGTTTTGTTTGAAATAGTTTATTAAATTCTTTAATTAAATTGAACACAAAGTCAGAGTCTTGGTCAGACAAAAGTTTCTGAGCAATTGTAAAATTAAGAAATATTGATACTAAAGTTTCAGCTTCAGTTTTAGCTTCATGACTTGGTACAGGAAATGCAAATGAGAACTTGGTTAAATCGTCTTGTGCAGTGATAACAACACGATTTCCTTTCCAGTTAATGGAAGGGAGCCTACTATATCAATAGTAAGTCTTTCGAATGAGGTTTCCGACGAGGTTGTTATTCCCATTGGTTGTTTAGTTGGTTTAAAATTTGTTTTATTTAATTGACAAAAACGGCATACTTTAATATATACATACGTACTTTCTGATATCTTGCTTCATTGTAGACCAGTACTAGCACTCCTTTATGTTAGAATATGTTTTATTAAATCCAAAATGTCCTGCTAGTTTTAATATACAGGGTGTCTGTTTTATCTCAATACAGCGAAATATCTTTTAAGGAAGTGATGTTAGGGAAAAAATGTTTTAACAAAAGTTATTTGGTACTTGGGAGAAAATTATGTTGTGTAAATATTTTTTTTGTACCTCGTATGATGGGGAAGATTTCAAAGTCAGTTCAATTTTTTTAAATGCAATGCTATATTTTTTTATGTATAATATGATAGTGTATGTTAAGACGAGTTCAACGAGTACGATAAGTACCTACCAATATGTTCAATTTTGAATTATTGAAAACTTCCTTCTATAGGTATCCCCTCTACATGTCCTCCATTATTGTACTCGTTGAACTCGTCTTAATATAAGTACCTACCAATATGTTCAATTTTGAATTATTGAAAACTTCCTTCTATGGGTATCCCCTCTACATGTCCTCCATTATTGTACTCGTTGAACTCGTCTTAACGTACACTATCATATTATGTATATAAAATATAGCATTCCATTTAAAAAAATTAAACTGACTTCGAAATCTCCGCCACCATACCCGGTACAAAAGAAATATTTATACCACATAATGTTCCCCCTCGTATCAAACAACTTTTGTCAAAACATTTTTTTCCTAACATCACTTCCTTGAAAGATATTTCGCTGTATAGAGATAAAACAGACTCCCTGTACAAGTAGAACATTGTAATATAAACAAATTACAAAATAATCGTATATGTACATAATTAGCTAAACTTATGATACACCCAATAGATATGTATGACTATTACAATATACGTTTATGTAGAGAAGAATGCAGACTTTTAATGGTCTTTTAGTGTAGGATACACGGGGATCGATAAATCGATCGATGCCACAGTCGCGTAAATCCGAACAGTTCCTGGTGACGTTCATTTGACGTAAATTACTTGTATTCATTATAATTGACCAATTTTGTGCACCTTACTAGCGACAAGCTCCGAGGAAATAATATTCCCGTCATGAAATTGCCATTTTGATGCTTCAACTAATGGTTCAACTGTGAGATATGAAACAATAAAAAGTATCGAAATAAATAAATGAGAAAGAGCGCTTTCCAACTTCTTCGTATTGAAATGATTGAATATGTTTAATTATTTGTCACTGTTCATAATATCTACTGAATGATTGTTAAGTATACATATATTGATATTTCAAAAAATAAATGAAAGTTTCAAATAAGACAAAAATGACGTAATAGTACATATATTGCTTAGGTAAGTATTATTTTTCAATTTATAATATTTAAATTAAATAAGATGCAGTAATAGCTATATTTTTAAAAAGTGTTCTTCAAATTAGAAGTTTCAATTACACGTTATAAAATTAATACAGCATGTCGTGATAACAAATAGAATTAGATTAAATATTAAACACGTACAGCAATAGAATAAAAGTATGGAATATATGTAAGTATATGCATATGGTTTTCAAAATACAACTTTTTGTTGTCACTTGTTCATGTTACTAGATACAGTAAATTCTCTACAAGTGTCAGTCAGTTTGGATTCTACAAGTGTCAGTACAGATTGTCCTACGCCTAGGCTGCGTCATTGCTGCGCCTATGTTATCTCGCTCGCTGTCAGTCAGGCGTGTAACGCTACACCACTCGGTTTCTTTTACGAGATTTCACGGCTTGACAATTTATAATAGAAAAATATAATTTCTTTAATTTTACTTTTTTTCGTCTGAAATTTTTTTTAACACGTTGCTGAGATTTTTCTTTCACATTATGTCGTGTTTGATGTCATTTTCATCAGAAAAATCTCATCAGTATGTTAAGAAAAATTTCGGGATAAAAAACGTAAAATTAAAAAAGTTGGTATTTAAATCGCTTGGTTGCCTCGACTCACGTTTCATCCTTATCTTTTATTCGCTGTCCTTGTCTACGTTCGGCAAACTACAAAGGCGGGCGCAAGGCTCGGAAACGTAGTCCCTGACTCTACAAGTGTCAGGTTTAGGTTTCTTGCGGACTGACATTTGCGGAGAATTTACCGTACTTCTGAAACCTTTTTTTTTATATAGTATATATTTTGCACAATGATGCATTTTATTCAGTTTTAAAGCAATCAAATATATTTCACCGTATCGCAAGATTCATTCTTCCCATTCTATTATAATTCCATTACTACTGTACAGTTAGTCGTAATTCTGTTGATAAAAATGAAACAGAAATTACGTAATGAAAAAATGAAAACAGTTGAAAGAAGATGATTCGTGTATAAAGCAGGCACACCAACGATAGCACCCTTTCATAAATTAAAGTGCGTCCATGGGCGTAAACCTGCCGGTGCTCGCGTCTGTGTGCGTTCCTTTTTCGTAGTGGGTCGGGCACGAGGAATCGGTTCATTTGTTGCGTATTAGCAGAGGATAATGAGTTTCTTGAGGCTGCCGCCTTTTGCAAACAACCAAGTGACTTCGACTTTCCCGAAAAGAGAAGAGAAACAAAGGGGGTACGCCTACACAGTTCCGATCCGAAGCTTTTCTGGGATGAAAAATTTCAAAAATCACAGGTTTGCAGTTGCAACCAATGGAAAGTTAATCGATTTTACGTCTTTCATCTCGTTGCGTTATATCGAAAGAATAATATGCCAATTTTTCAATTTTCATTAATCAAACAGAAAAACTTTATATTTTTGCCAAATTGTATCCTAAATGAAATAATTTATATCTCGAATTAAAGCCCTCTAATGACATGATATATGATAATGGGTGTTGAAAGTTTTCAAATTCGAATAACCACGAATCGTAGAATACTGCTAATTATCCTTGATATACAATACTTTTCGTGCTATTCGTTTGAAATTAACGAGACCTTGAGTTATGTCCTGTTGTAAATTAACTGGACGTCAAATGTCAAATGTACATATTAGAATTTAATTATTGACCGAGATAAACTTATGTAATATCTTACATTTGATGCTTTTTGTGTTTTAAAATATCAAATATGTATGAAAAATATAATTTAGTAGAGAAATATATGAATATACGTATAATTCTTTTATTCCAAACAAAACAAGAACTTTATTCAGTATCGATAAACAAGTTGTATGCATTTAGTAAATTTGGGAGTACGTAATTGTTTTATTAATTTTAAATCAAAGCTAGAAATATGAAAATCTTACAATTTATACTTTATTATTTATTATTATACTGTACCATAAAGAGTCACTTTAATATGAAAATAAACAAATTGAATACAACACTTTGTAATTTTTCTGCATTTTTAATTATTCAGATTTATGATGCGATAATATGAATAGTGTACAGGCTTCTCTCGTAACATACACAATATACATCATCCTTTTAATACACAATACTATACCTACATATACTAACTGCTAGTTATTTCATAAAATACTCTAGAAAAAATTACCGAAAATTAAAAAGCTTACAAGAAATATTAAGAATAAATGTTGGGATTATAAATGAAGTGTTGTAGGGTAAGTGCATTTAATATCGCCCTGCGCGTAATATCATCATTTGTAATAGCTTGTGAAGAAAGAGCTGACATTTGTTGGTAATGAACTGAACTCTACAAGCATGTGTACCTATAGGGAAACATACTTGAGAAATGTCTAGACTCTAGAAGAAGCGAATAATCTTGATAGTATACAAATTTATTGAACTCTGACAATTTTACATTATATTGGGAGAAGGTAAGTTTAAAAATTCTATACATTCATGAGTATTTAGTAGGAGTATCTAATGATTGATATGCTTAAACAATTTGATCGGTTTCAACATATTTGCTAACAGGAACAGTTTTTTTTGTGACTTGGCCAGCGTGCACTTACCGTACCTATTAAGTTCACTTACCTTATGATTGAATGTCGTGCAAAACAGTAATTAAAGAAAAGTAGCGAACGCTGGTGGGAACTAATAAATTATTTCTGGTTTTGTGGCAAATTTCATACGTGTTGCGTTTGTGTTAATTTACGCGAATCATTTTTCATTATCACATGTCTGCAAATCATTGACAAATAGCGTACATAAGTATGAAAGAATTATTTTCAAGAATTAACATTTGATAAGTGACAGTACTTTTGAATAATTATATAATTCTTTTAAGTGAAAAATATTACTTCTGCTTCAAACTTCTACTTGCAAGGAAGTAATTTACCTGCTAACGTTAAATTAAATTATAACTTTTATTTGAAATTACATTAGAAAATACACAAAATCAACGGATTGAATGAGGTACCATTGTATAAATATATTTCTATTCAATTCTACTTTAGTAACATTAATGTTATTTTTCCACTTATTTAAAATTTCCATGAATTTCCTTGTACTTATTAACTGATTTAATTCTACTTGCACACAGTGGCGGATCTGGGAGCATTTCTTAAGGGGGGGATAAAAGTACTTACATAACTACATTTTTCAACTTTCTTTTACAAGACTTAAAATTTGCCAGTAATTTATATTTTAATACAGTCGAACCTCGGTAACTTGAACTAAAATCTTCGAGTTATAGAGGCTTTAATTTACCGAAATTTTTAAGTAAAAATAATAATAAAAGTAAAAGTAAATTTTTTACCATGAATTATTTATTGTATAAATATATAAACGTAATCATAAAACGAATGCTAGATTATTATACTTGTTACAAAGGAGTTGAAAGAAAGAAAGGAGACAATATCGAGTGATTGGTTTGTGACATTTTGTAACATAGCTATAAACGTCGAGTTCCAGAAGCAGCGGCGACAGAAGTTCGACTTGTAGAGGTCTGGCTATTCTAAACTCCAGTTACAGAGGTGAAATAATGCATCTGGACATGTGGCTAGTAATTCGGGTTAAAGAGAGTTTCATTTCGACTTATAGAGGTTTTCACAACGGAGCAGAAGGCATTGAACAAAATTGCAGTCGAGGTTCGACTGTATCTCTATCCGATACTATAGCCTAAATAATGAAATTCACTTTAATTAACCTGCTATTAAATAATCTGTTTTGCAATTGCTGAGAGGAGACAGGGCAGGCTTGGAAAAGAGGAAGGAAGGAGAAAAAGACTGGAACCTAATTCAGAGTCAAATCCAAAGATATTTCCATAAATTACGCGCTATTAATCCAAAGAGATTCCCATAAATTAGGCGCTGTTATTTGAAGTGCAATAATCCGCATTATAATTTAATTTAATTTAAGTCTAAATCTAAGTTAACTTGAATAAAAACAAAAATGAAGATGTGAGTAGTGTAAGAGACAAAATAGCAATACATGTATAACCGGAAGCCCTCCTAAGCCGTAAGGCACGGAGTATGTATAATAAATAATTAAATAATCCGTTTTGTAAAGAAAACAGGTATAAAAGGTGTTAAAATTAATAAGATTAAGATACTACCAAGAACAATTTTATTTTAGAGTACAAATTCCATTCTACGTTTGTGAATTTTCACGAATCGATCTATAATACGGTCTTTGTTTAACTCTACATCGTAATGTGTATTTAACAACGCAAGTCTAGTGAGTCTATTTTCTGCTTTAGTTGACGTTTTAGTCTTCTTAAAGTAAAAAACGGTCTCTCTACACTTGCAGCACTTAAAGGTAGTGTAATTAAAATTTTTAGAAGAACATGCAAAGTAGGATACACATAGCAGTCACACAAATTTAATTACGCTATAAGAACTTGCCATTTCTTCCCCCGATTCGTAGTAGCATTGTTTCTAGACATTTTCAGGCGATACTCTGGAAACGTTCTGAAAACTTCCGTGCACTAAGCGAGCACGCCCACTAAGCATGCAAATCGTGAACAGCTCGGCAAATATATGTACATCGACAACACATTAAGCATATACCTAACAAGTTTTTCAGAATGTGACATAATATTTTTATATTTTATTACTGAGGGGGAGTCGCACCTATCGCTCCCATCTAGATCTGCCACTACTTGAACAATGAAATCAATTTAACATTATTACCTTAACAATTCCTTGAAGATAAAGACACAAAGTCGTCCACTAACCGATGTGTTTATAAACTGCAGTCGTGATTCTAAATGGTACAACAAGCTCGGGCTTGTACAATCAACGTAGCTATTTACGCTGGTAAAAATAATCATGTACAATAAGATGCGTCAATAAAGACGTTTTCGCATGAATTTCACACAACGTCAGTGGTACAACTCACGTGTTTCATACTACATGTATGAGCCTGAAACACCGAGAGATGCTTCTTTTAGATCGTCGTTATTCTTAAATCTATTATGCAATACTTGGTGTCAATGTTATTATCTGTTTCAACATCTGTGGCGTATGTAAAGGTTATTTTCAGAAGTACAAGAATACTAAGCATATTTTGTAGAAATATTTGTGAATGACTCGAAACTTTGCGTAAACAAGTAATATTTTCAGTGGAAAGTTAGTTCTATTTAAAAAAATACCAGATGTTATAAAGAATACAATTTTGTCAGCAAGCTTCTTAGACAAATTTTTACTAAATTACTTTCTACTTTGTGCTTCTAAATTGTTCAATAAGAAATAAAGTTTTCTTTTAAAAAGAAATTTCTCCTTTACTATAAAGTAAACAAAATACAATAAATAATATATACTGTTAGCTGATAAGGAGGTGATTTATCATAAGAACCTTTTCCATCGGTTTATAAACAATTCGATTAGTTTTTTATTATTTCCTTTTATTTTTATTTTTAAAATGATTACATACTTTTGTAACTTTTCTAATCGATTCTATTACATAATGCGATAATATAACTATTCGAGAGGCGTGCAGTTTCTTTATTTATGAAATATATTTCACGTACATGGTTACTAGAACATTTCAAATTAATATCTATTAGATACTAAACACTCTAGATAGTACAATAATACAAAGTACTTTAATTTATTTATTAAATACATCAATTTTTCGCTTTTTTCACTCGTATCTCTTACAGTAGCGCATTAAACGTCTAAACGAGTACATAGTATTTCATGTAAATTAATAATACAGATTATACAAAATACTTTAAATACGCTCAAATGGCAGACAGGGTCTCTAGTAAAAGATAAGAGATTTAGATAAAAGTTTAAAAAGGTCAACCTACAGATCTGTATCAAGCACAGTGTCGGCACTTTTCAATTTGTCCGCACGCTCTGCACTTAAAGTGCCATAAAATACGGAGGCGACAAAAAAGAAAAAGGGAACAAGGAAGATAGTACTAAATAGTAAGAAACCACAGTGAAGTATGAAGGACAACTCTGTCTACTCGTTAATTATATGAAATGTGCACCCAATGTATTTTCTTTTACTGCAATAATTGTTGAAATATGTTTTATTAAAAATTTCACTTGATTTACTATGATTTAGTACGTCTTTGTTATTAGCAAAATCGTACTTTAATATTAAAATTGAAAGAAAGGAAGCACCTAATGAAGAATATTATAGCTTTACAGTTTAAAAAAGTTTTACCATTCAATAATTGAAAGTGCAAAAATTCAATGTTAAATAACTTTATCGGATATGTATTATTTTTTATTTATTGTGCCGTTTGAAAATTTGATTTCTATAAAAGTATATTTTAGACGTAAAATATTTCAATAGTATAGCGTTTAAAAAATTAAAGTCAACAAAAGTTATTTCTATCACGACTATCCCTTTGTTAACACGAGTACCGATAAATAACCAATTATCTCTGCTTTACTCCAAAAGTTATTTAGTATTAATGAAATGAAAAATGATACAAATCTCTTTAATCTATAGCAAGTGTAATATAAATTCGACTAAAACGAATCTGAGTATTCTGAAAAATGTAGATATTAATGCTGTAAATAATGAGAAATTATAACTAGTCCACTATACAAACTAGAGTAATTTCTAGCAAACAACTCGAAAGTGAAGCGCCTTCGACGAGAAAAGTTGATGGGTTGAAGGTGGCGTGTTAAGGCGAAATCGAACCGTAGCTATTTAGCTGCCGCGTCTCAAATGTCAAGATCGCGGCGCCTTGTCCCGTAACCATGCATGCAACTTGATAAAGCGCCTTTCTTTCGTGTCGATCGTCTTTTGACTCTACCTTTGAGAGCCCCCAGCAAAGAAGGACGAAGGAAGACGAGGGGCGTGTCCGGTCGCGCGGCTTCTACAAAGAGATGCCCACTTCCCTGTGGACCCCTTCCACTCCTCCGAGATCCCTTCCACGTGGGCCTCAGGAGTCCTCCATCCCCACTATCGGGCCCTAAGAAAACTGAGCAGCATGGTCCAGACTATGAGATCGCCAGGTAAAGTCAGTTTACGCAACGCTTTCGTACGCGAAGCATACACGGTCATCCAGAGGATTCCAAGAGTCCCTTCGATTTCTTCGATCGAGCAAACATGGTATCTTGCGAAAAGATCATCCAACTCGCCTGAGAATGTTTTAAATTCGGGGATACCAACCGACAGTCACTCAGGGAATGAATGTTCGTATAGAGAAAAAAAATTTGAAAGTTATTAGGACCATTCGTTTATCTAAATGAGATGACAGTTGATTGAAGAGATCTTCCTTCGAAGAGTTCTAGTGCTATTAACAACATCTACGGTATATTGTTAAAACGAACAAAAGGATCAGAGACATTCTACGAGAATGACCACTTACATCAGTTTTCAACAGTACGATCTATTAGATTCCGAGGGTTACGGGTCCGCGAGTAGCCCAGAGTCGAATCCACGTAGCTGGACCCATCAAGAGATTTACCCTCAACCGCCAAGATCTAGGGGTAGCAGCTGCGAAAGCGTGAGTTCGCTCGATTGTCAGAATCGCGAATACCAAGAGATCGGCACCGCAAATGACAGCATTCACGTGACTACGACGGGCTTCAATTTTATCGAGTTCTACGAAGGCTACCATCAAGAGGGTTGCCGAAACGAGCATCAAATCAGCCAGTTAAATAATATGAAAATCACAAAGGATCATGGAAAAGCAGCCGTTTTCAGAATGAACGAATGCATCGAGAATGTTTACGACGGTGCATCAGGTCGGACTGAATTTTCCGCTGAAAATCTAGCGACAAAACAAAATCCAGACGTCACGTCAAAAATGGAACATCATGCGAGTAATACCTTCGGCAATGGCAGGTGTGACTTTGGTCAGAATCAAGAAAGCTTCTTCGTCACCAAAACTTATGGTATCCCGAAGGGTGATGGTTTCTTGCCTAAAAGTAACGACAATCCTTATATGCAGAGAGGTGACATTCTTTATTTGGGCGCCACATACAGTGTCCAGAGAAACGAAAACTACGTTCAGAACCAGCAGGGCAGCAAATGCGAGTCGTCCAGGTATCACCGAAAAAACGATGCTCTTCACATCTCGTCGATGGAGTACAATGGCCAGAAAACAAAAGAGACTATGCAGAAGATTAAAAACGGCACACCGGGCATCGAGGTGCTGAGGAAGAGACGATTGGCTGCGAACGCACGAGAAAGAAGAAGAATGAACAGTCTGAACGACGCATTTGATAGGCTCAGAGAGGTCGTGCCTAGCCTCGGTAATGACAGAAAGCTTAGCAAATTCGAGACCCTGCAAATGGCACAGACGTATATCGCCGCGCTATACGAATTGTTGCAAAGAGAGTGAACTGGTTAAGTATAAAGTTCGCGGTGACAACACTAAACATCGTAGCCAATCTTTTGTTAAACTCCTTTTTCGAAAAAATTGGAGTAGGAAAAATAAATATTTTTCTTGAATACGGATAACGAAAGAATCTACAAAAAGGCTCGAAACTGAAATAATATCTCACGTGAGTGAAGTCTTCACTTTCGAGGGAAGTCCCATGAAGAGACGTATTGAGGTTTCTTGGTGTTGCAATTGCACCGAGTTTTTCTTCATCAGTGTGCGAAATCTTTGACAAACTGTGAAGATAGGGAAGCTTTTCCTATTAATGAATATGTTGTATACTGTTGAAGACAAAAATGATCTTCTTCGGACGTAAATTGTCAGACTAACGGAGAACCGGAACATCAAGGCAAATGAGGTCGACAACCGAGACGGATAATCGAAATTTCCTTACACAATCTACGATGTTAATTGAAAGGGAGAAACAAGTGGTACGTAGGAAAAAGCATAAACATTATTAACGCGGAAATTTTCGAAAATTGAACAGAACCTTGAAAATTTTCTTACTCATTCGTAAAACTACATTTTTCGAAAGCAATCAAGAAGAGAATTTCAATTTCGATCTCGGCGGATAGTTCAATTAGCAATAATTGCGGCACGCAAACGCGATACACGTTACTGGTCACTAATGCTTTTTCCTCGTGCGGTCTTGTTGCCGGATTCCGAAACATTTTTCAGCAGATCGAACCGCGATAATATCGTTGATACGCGAAACGGAACGAGTCTGATGAACTTGGTAGCCTAGGAGATGCGACCGTAAAAGGGGGAGGATAGAAGATGCGGTATAAAGCATATTTAAAGCGGGTCGATTCAAGAAATACGTTGTTCACTTTGGTTAGAGGAACGGCAGAGCTTACAGTTTCATTGTAAATAGCGTGGTGTGCTAGCTGTAGGCTTCGTGTAAATATCTGATTAGACGCGACTAAATTATTGCGACGCTGTATAGATAATTGTGTACATATATAAATAGGTGGACAGGGATCTCTAGACCGTGTTGATCAATCCACGCGATTGCAAAAACGTAACATAAACGTCTCTACCCGTGTTGCACAACGATACTTCATTGTGAAATATGTTGCTAATTAAATTTACTTTGTTTTCTTTTTCTTTTTTTTTTGTTTGCTAAAGCACTATTTAACTTTCCCATGAAAGATTTCAAAATAATTTGAAGTAAATTGGAATACGAGCTTTACGAGATTAAATAACAATGTAAGGGTTAAAGTACCACGTTGATCATGAAAAACAACAAACTTCACAGTCGATTACGTTTTCCAGGCAAACCAAAGAATCTATAGACGTTAAGGGAGACACTACTATTTTCCAGATTAGAAATAACAACATGTACTAGCGGCAAAAAGTTTGGAATCGCTTATCGAACTTTATTATTATGTTGTACATCGGTTTTAAATTCAAATTGTAGGTACGCTTGTAATAGCAATTTACCTTATTTCCATACATATTAGTCTTAAGCAATTTTCAAGCTAATTTAAAATTATCGATTCGTTTGCCGAAAGTTCCTGTGTCCTTTGAAAACTTTTGACCGGCAGTATAGGTATACATCTTTGATGCGAGGATTACAAAATTTCCACGTTTCCCTGATATGAACGTAATTAGTTGATGCGCAGACGTAATAAAGATACAAGAACGAAGCCACGTTTTAAGGTTTCCTTCTCACGATACGGGTGCGTCGAAGTCTTATTCGGCTGCGATCAGCGGCAATGTTTCTCTCGCAATTAAGGATATGCAAAAATCGCAGGACAAATGGTGGCGGTCGATCACCTCTATTTAGCAGTCAATCACAATTAAATACAATTTTGCGCGAGCTTCAGGGCTCAGTAATGGCACAAAAAGAGAGCAAATTGAAATCTCCTAGCTGACAGAATGATAGATCGTGCTGGCCAGTCGCGAAAACACCGAGGACAAGAAAGAAAGAGAAGAGAGAAACAGGGGTAGAGAGAAACAGGTAAGGAGGGAGAGAGAGAGAGAGAGAGAAAGAAGAGACGGAAGAGAGTTACCTTCCCCGAGCGCTGTGAGAAAGCAGCCAAGAATCGCGAGGCCGAACGGAAATACAAAAGTCGAACCGCGGTTGATGCTAGTACCGCTGCACCAGGTCGATTTCTCCGACTAATATCGCTAATCCTCTTCATGTGGAGAAATTGACAATCCTATCTTTCCAGACAACACTGGTTGTATGAACTGATAGAACAACGTTCCGACCGCTTTCTGCTAATTGCAATCCGTCGTGACTACGTGAAATCCTTAGAGTCCATTATCATTGTTTTATCTTTATGACTTATTGTTAGACAGAATGCGCCAACTTTTAGCTAGGCCTCGTTAGAAATTGTGTTTTGAAACACTTGCGAGTAGCTTAGCGCCTCGTGTGCCAAGCAGATTGCTTATGTGCAAAAATTGTCACAAATGCACGATTACAGAAAAATATCTGCACCTCTCGTGAATTTTGAAGGAAGTTTTATTAAATACTTATAGATTATTACCTTTACTGTACGTAAAACTATAAATAAACTTTCCAAATTTTTGCAGAAGCACAAAATATAAATATGTATAACATTATGGAAAAATTCAAATGCAGACTTTCGTTTAAAAAATATACACTACCGGCCAAAAGTTTGGAATCACCGAGCTTTGCAATTTACACAGAAATTTCCAGAAAAAAGTCAGCGACTTTGAGAATTTTTTATCGTTCGAATCAATCGATATGAGATAAATTGACAAATGTCGAATTGAGATAAACTTCAAATCTATAAAAAGTTAGCAGCAGATTTAATATCGATGAAAAGTGGTAGGTGATACCAAACTTTTGGCCGGTAGTGTAGCAAAGAGGAATTAATTTTCATTGACATTATCATATTCGACATTTTTGACTGAAGCTACTATACCTTTCTGTGAAGTGAGAAAATATAAAATATGTAATTAACGGATACAACACGCCATTAGCTGTATAAAAATATAAACCGATCTGCGAATTGATCAGTTTTGCTGTATTATGTGAGAAAGAGCGAGCGCGACAGTACTCGTATCCCTATGGATAAAAAGGAGCGCAATCGTGCTCCTTACCAATTTCGTAGATGTCAGTCAATTCAGTATGTCTAGATTTCAATTGGAAAAAGTTCAAGAAATAGTATTTGTGTGTTTAATCTATGGATCACAAAAGTTTAATAGTTATTAAAGAAAACTGTATTTCTTTTAACATAACATGTTTACGCTGATACTACTATTGTAAGTGCAGATGAAACAGAATACAAGAAATGAAAAACGCACGAGCCTTTATAAAACGTAACTAAAACTGTATGTCGCATTATCGTACGTGCTCAATTAAACCTTAAAAATTAATGCTTACCGACCAAGTAGCTCGAAGGTAATACCGGCGATTAATCGTGACTCGAGTAAAGGAAAACCGGCAACTTTGAGCTTAGTACAAATCTATTTCCACGTATTAACTACCTCAATTAAGCCGATAGAAATTAATGCAATTCATTCGTCGATTAGAGAAGAAATTTTAATTATTCGTTGATTCGTTCACAAAGAGGGAGATTATCGTGATATGCGGACAGCTAGAAGGGATAAGAGCTGAAGGAGGGTAATATTAAAGATGAAAATTACGAACTCCCCCTCATTCTCTGAGGCTAGTGTCCACAAACAATTGCACACAGAAGGTGCTAATCAGTCGACCTGCAACATCTTCATCTGCACCGGAGCACGGAACACATCAGACCGCGTTTCGCCATTGCAGTAACACTATTTGTCTTCCGTTCAGGATTTTGCACGGCTGAGCAATGAGAGGATACTTGATACGCTTCAGGTTCTCTGTAACAGCTACATGTTATATCGTGGAAAGGAGAAGGCAGCCGTGGCAAGGGAGGAAGAAAGTAGAGTAAAAGAAAATGACTTCCGACTAGCTCAGGCGATTCTGATAACGTAGACAGTTTATTATTAGCCGTGGAAGAAAGTGCATTTGTTACGCGAGGTTTTGTTTATTCGTGTAAGTACATGTAGCGTGTATGTAATCAAGCGAACAAATATCGCGCACAAAGCATCACCCTAGTGGAACGTTCAGACACTTTAGATAGAGATGTCTTCTCGAGACAATTTCTAATTAATTCGTTTGACAATTTCCCGAATGATTCAGCAACTATTGTATTTCAATTCGTTTCAAAATTTGTTGCGTGATTTTTTGTACTCAACGACACCATCGAATATGATGTAACTAGATTAGAAAAGCATCTTTCACCGAAAGCCAATATTTATAGTTTTAAAAATTAACTAAAAGATTGCCCTCATTTTCGAATTATATTTCGTCGTTTCCATTTATTACCGAGATGATATGCGCGGTTCGTTTCTTCTCGCGTGCTCCTCTTAGGCGATATTATCATAACTCGCTTCTAATTTGCAGACCAGCTATGAGAGAAACGTAGAAGAAACTGAGAGGCTCCTTTCGAACGGCGCTCTTTAAATTACGGTGTTTTTCAAAAGTATTGGATGGAGATATGAAAAACGATCCAACTATCGTTACAGAAAACCAACTTTAGTCGAAAGACGAAAATTACATAGTTTGTAGAAAGCGAATTTTTTAATACTGCCATTGAGTACCTTTGTAAATCAATCACATGTTTTGTACGTTGATATGATATTAAGTGATAGGCATAATTTAAAAGAGGTTCCCTTCAGGTAGATAAAAGCAGATTCCCACCAATAATGTTCCTCTGTCGAGACCAAATGTATTTAAGAATGTGCAATGTTGAATAAAAATCTTTTGAAAAATCACAGATTTTTCTTTTTTTTTCACTTATCCTAATATTTGTATATATTTCTATGAGTTACATTATGTTTTATACAGCGCGTATTGCCGGTAGTACCTACATACACTACCGGCCAGAAGTATCGATTGATTGGAACGATACAAAATTCGTTAAAAAATTCTTAAAGCTGCTGACTTTTTTCTCGGAATTTTTGTGTAACTTGCAACGCACAGTGATTCCAAACTTTTGGCCGGTAGTGTATACGATAGCTTCCAGAAATCGAACATAAATTAGAAGAAAAATCGACTCAAAAATGGTTGAGTATGGTTAAAGTGTTAAGAATCCAACAAAAACGATAGTTTCTATCGTTAATTGTGTTAATGTGACCTTCTTTTAAAGTTCTGTCAAAATCGTAATTTTCTTGCCGTAGATGGAAGGTATTATGTGATTCCTTTTTCATCCAAATGTAAATTCCTGCTAATTAGTAGAACATTTTAGAAACGTTGCTATTACTCTTAATGAAATAACTGAATAATGAACCAAAATACTTGAGACTTAACAAAAAAGTCGATACAAAAATTTTCGGATGTAGGAAAATTATCTTCCTTGGTCCGTGTAAAAAGTATATACACAAGTCATATATTGAAATTTTTATTTCCCTTCAAAGAAATTCGAAAGATAGGAATAATTCAACGATTTATGTAGTTATTTACCAAACTTGCCCCCTTTTTTTAAACTCCCTTTCATCCTACGTCTCATTTTCTTTTACCGTACCCTAGAACTTATACCTTCTTTACGCATAACTTGTTATCTGTTCAACTAACTGTGAACGCCGACACTATAGGAAAAGGATTATTTAAGATTTCAGGATAATTTTGAACTGGATCATCGGAAACATTCGTAAGTATACTATGGAGACATAAAAGACTACTAAATTGACCAAGTCTGCCTTCCGTAATTTCTATCTTCTAAGACCAAGAGTCGATTGGAGAAGACGATCGTGGTACATAAGAAGGCACATTCCGGCTCGATTACAAGAGCATATCCGAGCAGAACCGCTTGAGCAGTTCCTCGGGGCCATTGCTTTCTTCTAGGAAACATAGAATATACATTTTGAAGAGGCGGCGAACAATAATCTAGCAATTTTTCGAATATTTTTAACAGATGTGGCTGTATATAATAAATCCTCTGTATTAGGTTATTAAACAAGTAATTTAATGTCTTTAATTTAATTTAGTTTAGAAACATTTTCAATTATTCTAACTTTTAATATAAAAATTTTACATTTTGCAAGAATAGCATAGAAATAAAAAGCATTAAATTTCGAAAACAGTGAGTATGTATTTAATTTATGTACAATTAAAAGTTATTCCCTATATTTATACTATTTCAAATAATTAACCTTATATATGCAGGGTGTACCACGTAAATGTCAGATAAGTCAGATAATCTGACGAAAAAATGTTTTGAATAAAAGTTAATCAGTTTTTAATCGGCTACAAATTGCAATATAAGAAATTTCCAAAAAATGGTTTTTTTGATGAAAAGTCAGGGTGACACGTGTATTTTTGACTTCATACTGTTGTAGCTGACGTTCAGACGAGTTCAACGACCTATATATTATGACCTTGAAATGACCCTGAATCTTGAAATGTCGGCTTAACAAAGGGAAATGTTATCGTTAAAAATTATTTTATTTCGAACAAATTGCACATTTCAAAATAGTGACCTTCAACAAGAAAAGTATTAATCATACGCAAATTACAAAAGGTGCACAAACAGCGTACAGAAATAAACATACGTTGTATAGTATTGCAGTATCTTTGTATGTTCAATTATAATAAACGCTCGAATTACTATAAAGTTGTTTAATATTTCGATATTATTTTTGTATGTATGATTAACATATTTCTTGTTGAAGCTGAACACATAAAATTTTAACTTAAATAATATTTTATTCAATGTTTGTATGTAGAATACGAAAAAGAAAAAAACAAAATAAAATGATCATGTCATAATTAGTAATTTGGCTGGTACAAATTTTTTCAGTAACATCAGTTTTGCATCACATCTGACTTTCAATCAATTTTCTGTTTTTTCCAGACTTAATATTTAGTCCATAAGCCTTTAGTTTTAATAACAGCTCAGACACGTTTCTGCATAATTAATACTACATTTTCGCAGTACATATTCTGATGGAATGGAATACCACTGTTCCTGCATTCTTTGCCACAAATCAATCAATGACGTTGGAGGAACATTGTACTTATTCTCTATTGGGCTTTGAGCAGATCATTCTAATGTTTTAAAAGAAAGAACACCGAGCCAACTTTTCACACTTTTCGCCCTACGCTTTGAGTCGTTGTCATGTTGGAATAAGATATCTCTTTCTGGTATTGGGATATTCTCAATTGTTTCCCATAAGTATTCTAGTAGAATATCTTTGTAGATGTACTGGTTCATCATACTATTGATTCGATGTAATGGATCTATACCATATGATGTAACGCACCCCCACACCATAAATGAACCACCACCTTTAATTGTTTCTTTCACATGACACGGTAAAACAGGTTCACCTTTTCTTTTCCAACACCAGGAATGTTCATCCGATGAACATGTACCGATTAATTTTGCATTCATGTGACCAAATTACCTGTTTCCATTGGTCGATTCTCCAGCTTACATACATTTTAGCAAAAACCAAAGAAGAGTAGGATTCTTTTTCTTTTCAACCGATGTAAAATTACTTTCCTTTTCCCTCTTTCCAACATCACTTTCTAATAGTTTCGTAACGATTGATGCCGTTTTTGCAACTTGTGAAGTGATGTATCATGTCAATTTTCTTTTGTCTTGGCAAGATCATAAGGCAGAGAACTCATTACAATATTATTCTTGTATTTTTTGTACCACTGCTTGGTTGATCAGAAATTTTCTTGCAAGATGTCATGTTGACGAACCACTTTGTAATTGCAAACTAATATTTTTTTTTATACTTTCTGATAATGGCTTCATGATGGAATGCTAAAAATATTTTTTGATGTCTTTTACTAAAAGAATTACAACTTGACCATGAGGGTCAATAGCAGTTGTTGGCAAAGTTTGTTTTTGTAGCTGTTAATTCTAAGAATTGTAACGCGGTGCAACTAAAAGTATTTTTTGATGTCTTTTACTAAAAGAATTACAACAGACTAACTTCTGGTACACTTTTGACCATGAGGGTCAATAGCAGTTGTTGGCAAAGTTTGTTTTTATAGCTGTTAATTCTAAGAATTGTAACTGATTCCACGGAAACAATTTGTATCAACCGAAATAATGATAGCAACACAATCGTTTTAGTTTCCTTGGAAAGCCAAAACATTGTTCATAACACTACGTATTTTGTTTTTTTCTGTTCTATATAAAAGCATCGAATAAAATACTATTTCAGTTAAAATTTTATATATAGTATGTATTCAGTTTTGCTCCTTACTGTGCGTGTGTGCGTGCCTGTACCTACATATGTATATACTTTTTTATTACATATTCTTGTAGCCGACATCGAAACATTTTCAAAACACTACTAATTTGTATCGTTCGTATAAACTACTATCGAGATATTAAGTTTCAAAATTGATATGTCTAAAAAATATAGTTCCCATTTAAAAATATGAACGTGACTTTTACAGGGCTTTTCGAGGTCATTGCAAGATAAAATAAATATCGGTATCATATGCTCTTCTTGACATCGTGTAATATGTGTATGAAACATTTTTCCGTATTACCCATAATTTTCGAAATATTTCCATATTTCCAGATAAAACGGACATACTGTACAGGGTGTCCCGTAACTCTTCGAACATCCGGAAACGGGGGGTTGCTGAGGTGACTCTGAACAACTTTTTCCTTGACCAAAATGTTATTTGAAGCTTCGTTTTTGAATTATTAACGAAAAACACTGGCCAATCAGAGCGCGCGTAGAGCCCCCGCTCAGGGACGCACGAACACAGTTTCACGAAGAGATTCACGCGTACGCTTGTTCACGATAGCGAGCGGGTGAATCTCTGTTCTCTCGTCCCTGAGCGCAGGCTCTACGCGCGCTCTGATTGGTCAGTGTTTTTCGTTAATAACTCGAAAACGAAGCTTCAAACTACATTTTGGATAAGGAAAAAGTTGTTCAGGGTCACCCCAGCAACCCCCCATTTTCGGGTGGTCCCAGCGTTACGGGACACCCTGTATATGTAAATACATATATACACTACTGGCCAAAAGTTTGGAATCACCTTCCACTTTTCACCAATATTAAATATGCTGCTAATTTTTTACAGATTTGAAGTTTATCTCAATTCTACATTTATCAATTTATCTCGTATCAATTGATTCGGATGATAAAAAATTCTCAAAATCGCTGACTTTTTTCTGGAAATTTTTATGTAAATTGCAATGCTCAGTGATTCCAAAATTTTGGCCGGTAGTGTATATAAAACTCTATCACTAGTCATTAGGGAAACATTTAGTAATTTAAACATTTCAATAAAAACATTATTGGATTAAATTTTCTAGGAATACCACCAATTTTACCCCCATCACAAGACATGTTTACAGTTTTATCTGTCACATATAATTTTTAGTGTTTCTTGAGATTTCTAATTTGGATGCTCATTATTAGAAATATTACAGAAAATGTTCAGGACAGTATTCACAATTTTGGATGACCAAAAAGGTATCTTTAGAAAAAGTGTAGAGCTAAGAAATGTACAATTCTCAACAGAGTACATACTATAAAAATTATTTAATACAAAATTTATTTTGCCCAAGAAATGACTTTGGTTTCTTCAAATGATTTATTTACTTGTGTTTATTTTATAAAATTTGTAACTGAAACATTAATTTCATTTGAAAAGAAAGAAGTATTAAATTCTGATAAAATTCCTATGAAAAATCTATAAATGTACGAATATTAAAAGGTGTTAATCAGGAAAGGTGTATACATAATTTATTCATGTTTTCGTATCGTTGAAATGAAAAATAAGTAAAATGAAGCCATAGTTTAATATAGTTTCTCTAACAATTCTTGTCAAATTAATTAGACAGGTGTGTAAGTTGTTTACTTCATAAAAATGACGAAACTCTCTCTCTCTCTCTCTATTGAAGCAGACTAAATTTTCATCCTATATTGATTAAAAAATAATCACTTTTTAAATTTAAAGGTAAGTAACTCTTTCTTCCCAGTAACTTTCCCTATAAATTACGATTAAACGCGTAAGAACAACAAATTAAACTATATTTAATGTATACTTCTTCTTCCATTCTTGATATCTAATACCACTCCCCCAATTATTTCGAGCAAGTACACAGAATGTCTCTCAATTTTTCAAGATTCCAATAATATGCGAAGTAGTAGCCCTGATTTTAGGTATCCCTGATAATTGTGTTTCTCTCAATAGTGCAGATTCAAACTTATACTTGTCAGTGCTGTCTAACGAGCTAAACTGCAGAACCTAAAACACTGCTTCAACCATATCTCCTCTATCGTAACATGTAAGCATAATGCAATGCAATGTTATGCATAAAAAATATGCATCTGCATATTAGAAAGTACCGAATCCGATTAATATTGTGGTACAAACGTAAATAGGATGCATTTTTGTGCAAAAATAAACTGAAACTGTAAAATAATTTACTTTTATATGCAATTTCTCAGTTCTTATGGATTATATCTATTTCCTCAAATATATCTACTATTTTATTGAAGTTCCAAAAATCTAAAGAATTATTTGACAAACGACAACGCAACAATAATAGTACACTTATTAATTCAAGCTGATATACAGTATACATGTTATCGCCCTTTACAATTATTAGAAAGTTGATTCTATTTCTAGATTTGTGCGATCTGTTATGTTTATTTTTTACAATTGCTTTTAATAAACAAGTGTCAAAAAGATAAAACAATTGAACAAGCAAAAAAATAATAGTAACAACTTGGTATAATGAAAATTATCTGGCAGAGATCGTTTAGAAACATTATGACCACGTTCATAAATTTCGTAATTCACTGGCACGTTGAACACATATTACAGTAAATTCTCTACGAGTGTCAGTCAGTTGGATTCTACAAGTGTCAGTATAGATGGTCCTACGCCTAGGCTGCGTCATTGCTGCGCCTATGTTATCTCGCTCGCTGTCACTCAGGCGTGTAACGCTACACCACTTGGTTTCTTTTACGAAATTTCACGGTTCGACAATTCATAATAGAAAAATATAATTTCTTTAATTTTACTTTTTTTCATCTGAAATTTTTTTTAACATCTTGGTGAGATTTTTCTGATGAAAATGACATCAAACACGATAACATTTGAACAACAGTTACTTATTAACACGTTCACTGTCATTTTCATCAGAAAAATCTCATCAATATGTTAAGAAAAATTTCGGGATAAAAAAACGTAAAATTAAAAAAGTTGGTATTTAAATTGCTTGGTTGCCTCGACTCACGTTTCATCCTTATTTTTTATTCGCTGTCCTTGCCTACGTTCGGCAAACTACAAAGGCGGGCGCAAGGCTTGAAAACGTAGTCCCTGACTCTACAAGTGTCAGGTTTAGGTTCCTTGCGGCCTGACATTTGTGGAGAATTTACTGTACTTAATAATCTTTAGAAATCTTCTTTAAATCTAAAACTATTTTAAATATACTCTGCATAACAACCCTAGTAGTTCCAAATGTTATCTAATTGTAAGTTATAAATACTACGTTTTGCAGTATAAGACCAATTGACCTGAAATAACAAATATTGGATGATTGCAAAAGTTCCTGCCCGATTTTCAGAGGTGGCGGGAACCTTATCGCACTTCGGTACAGACGTTTGTTTTATCGTTATGTTACATTCCTATCGAAAGATACACCGCTTGTGTTTTATTTTCAAATAATTATTCATTTCATTTCGTTTTATTTTCAAATCGGGCACGAACTTTTGCAATCATCTAATACAATGCGATAAGTAAATGGGGGAGGAAGAATGAAAGGGAAGAAAATCGTGCGAGAGGGACTTTATCCGTGGCCAACACTAGTTCAGAGCGAAAGCTCGACGGTCGCTTGACTGCTGATTTCCATTCGAAGGTGAGTAGCGTACGCGCTACAGGTAATTGGTATCTTACGCGGCCGTTGGGAGAATAAATCGATCGTAGCGAATGTTGTTGGGTTTGATAGAATACCGGATAGCGGCTCGCACAAAGCGACCTTCGTCTGGTCGAGTGAACCTGCTACCAGCCAGACAAATTGATACCAGGCAACGCACTCACTCTCCCTATCTTTTCCGCCGGTACACGGGGGTACCTTACGTGCCAGCAGTAAGTACGGACGCATAACTTGCAGACTTCGATATACTGCTGCTGGAAACGATCGAAGCCGGCTAACCTATACCCCGCTTATAATCCTGTATTAGCTGGAAATAACGCGTCTCGCTATTTCAGTTTGATATACTGCTGCATCACACTTTCGTCTATTATTCTGTAAATTCTTCTAGTGGATCAGTTTTCCGAAATTGTTTACCTAAGCCTCTTTTAGCTTAATGTTGTTTGTGATATAATATTAGTATGTTCAGAATATGATCATTTATGCATATACATGGCTGAGATAATAAGAAATTGCTGATGACTAGTGGGTTCTAAATTAAGTGTAAATAATTGGGAATGATGGTGTTCGGTAATGCATATACTTTATCACGAAAACAAATCTCTATGGTGGATATTAATGAAAATCTTGAATGAAATACAGATTTTGTTAAGTTATATTGTGAATATACTGTAATTCATGATTTAATGTTTTTTATAATACATTACTTTTTTAAGATACATTATCTTAAGTCCTGCCTTCTTTATTCCACATTCAATAAGTACCTACTGCTATTTTACATTTATTATTTGTCTGATAGCAGACTAGTGTAAAGAACAGAAAATTAAATATTTGTCCCTTAGTTTAAATTGCTGTCCTTGTAGATCAAACACTATGTCGTTTTACAAGCACACTCGTTTTATTACATTTATCTTATTTACGTATTTTTAACTTTATTTTAACTTCAGTAATTTTAACTTTATTATTTAAAAATCATTATACCAATTTGATCGAATACATTAAAATGAATTTACAATGAATTAAGAATATTACTTTCTTCTTTATTTTTTGATAGTAAATATGTTTTATAGAAGAAAAGCAATTTAAATTGTTACTATAGTGGCACAGTAATTCAGTGCACGCTTCCTTTCCATTACTCCAAGAAATGCATCCTACAAGTTTTATCTTATAAAACATTAAGCTATTTTCAATGAACTTTGAAATTAGAATTAATTCTAAATTCTCTAACTGTCTCCTTTGTTACCGAATGGTACCTGTGACAAAACAATAACCCATTTTATTTCACGCGATCGCGATTTGTTGATGTATTAAATTCACGGTAGCAATCCTTATGTGTTTCTAATGGTGATAATTACATGCTGCGATAATGAAGTTAATGAACGTACTCCCCGTACAATAAAGTAAACCGCCATTACCACGATTACTGTTATTATTGTAATTATGAGGATTGCTTGGGGTAAACTCGTCGGACGAGAATGAGCATGAATTACGCTTTTGAATGCGAGAAGCTGTAGATGTTTACACCAAGGTATGGAAATTAATCACCTATGAGTATACAGACGTATTTATATGTTATGTACTTACATAGGCACATTAAATGTATATTGGTCTAATGACGTTTAGATGTCCAAATGATAATATGCAATAAGTGATAATGAAATTTAACAGTTGAAGTAAAGCTTCAAGTTCTATAAGTATGGTGTAATTCAGTTATATATTTTTTATTATTTCAATAAAGTTAATTTCATAATATTTAATAATGTTTACTTAAAGTGTTCAATATTCCAAATGGAAAAATGTAATATTATGGGATTTCTACTATTAAAATATGAATTATATATTGCTTGCGATGCGTAATTATAATAAACTTTTAACTGTTGCTACGATTATTCTAAACTTTAATTCTAATATTGCTTAATTCTATTTAATTTCTTTAGTTAATTTTTGTTTCTATTTTCATTTTGTTTAAAACGTTAGAAGCAAAGTTTATCGTTACGCTATTAACTTGTTACTCATCACGTGATCATAAAAAGGAGGTTATTTAAATCGTTATATCGTTTACTCCAGTTTATTAGAAATCATACGTAATTCTGAATTTTAAACATATATTAGCTTTAAAAATAGTAATCTTTTAAATATAAGCAGAAAATAGAAGAGAAATTGTAAGTGATATAGTGTAGAGTAAGATGTAAATAGAGAGAGGAAAGGAGAATGTAAACTCGAAAGGGGTACAATAAAAAGTATTACTATCAGTAGAAGATATATCTATAAATTTAATAATCGTGTTTGTTTAATTAATAACTGACTGCGACTATATTTTTAAAGAATAAAGTGTAAAATTAATTTGGCTAATTCACAGGACTGAAATTTTTTCCTAACTTATGTGCTAGATTTTCATTCTACATGCCAAGAATTAATTCAACAAATAGTGTAATTAAAAAAGGAAGAAAGTGTTAAATAGCGATAAGTTTTGTGTATCTCGTTGCTCGGAATTATTTTCGCTCGCACAACTGGCGGCGTACGCTCAGTCAATTCTTGTTATTGTGGCTTTTGTTTGTTCATTTTATTCGATTGATTTGTCTTACGAATTAAGAGTCTTATATTTCCTATGCACTGCTTATAAAAATGTGTGTGTAGTACGATAAAAGAAGTTGCGTAGACAGCCACGTGCTCGTGGTGGGTATAACCAGCCCTACGACCGGAACGGTAAAAGTGCTTTGGTGAGTATTACCAGGACCA
>NW_017100130.1:480250-486430 GCF_001263275.1 Habropoda laboriosa | reverse complement strand
CATAAATCGCTTTAAATGTCTCAGACCTCTACCGCGTAGAACAGTAGGACAAGTCCGGGTTTCTTGATGTCTACATGACTTCGCTACTTCCTCGATCTCGTTTGTTACATGTCATCTTCAGTGTTATGTGCTCGTGCCCATCGTCAGAACGCATCGATGGTCATTTATCGTTTGAAATCAATTCAACGTCTAAATTTAATTTTATCATGTGATGCAGACATAGAAACTCTACAAATAAAATGACGAACGTTTATTTCATAAGAAGTCTAATCTTATACTTCATTTTTTCATCAATTTTTCTATCACTAAAAAATTGTATAATTTTATATTTTCTTTGTGTATTTATTTTACTCGACATTTCGAATGCAGCTTTCTAACTAGTTACATTATCTTTACCACAGCGACGCGAAAGGAACGTACATTAAAGAAAGCTAATCAAATTAAATAAGAAAGAAACCATTATCTCGGTGAAAATTATTAAAGATTATTAGAGTAATATGCAAATGTACTTTTGCATTTTTTAACGTTTTAATGTTGGAGCAGGAACCACGACAATTCTGTTTTCAGCAGAATTCAGAAAATTAAAATTATTAAATTACTGAAAAATAGAAATTTCTTTTGTTACGAATCGCGATAATTATCCCTCTTTTTGAGTCAGGCCATTTAAGGAATCTACTCGGGATAGGGGACTCAGGTAGTGCTCGAAAGATAGATTATTAACGTACAACAGTTTGCTGTTAAAACTATATACAGGGTGTCCCGTAACTCCTCGAACACCCGGAAATGGGGGGTTGCTGGGGTGACTCTGAACAACTTTTTCCTTTACCAAAATGTTGTTTGAAGCTTCGTTTTTGAATTATTAACGAAAAACACTGGCCAATCAGAGCGCGCGTAAAGCCCGCGCACAGGCACGGGAGCGCTGACTCTCATCCGCGCGCGATCGTGAACAAACGAGTACGCGCGACTTATCGGTTATCGGTTGCTGTCAGAAAAATGTGACTTTGCACCTCTGATTGGCCAGTGTTTTTCGTTAATAATTCAAAAATGAAGCTTCAAACAATATTTTGGTAAAGAAAAAAGATGTTCAGAGTCACCCCAGCAACCCCCCATTTCCGGGTGTTCGAGGAGTTACGGGACTCCCTGTATTTGTGAATGAACGTTGTGCAGAGCGCGAAATGTCTAGGCTTACTGATAGGAAAATTGTGTGTCGTGTCGTGTGGTGTTCGCTATTTTATAAACTACGTGTGTGTTGTGATTGGTGGTGTGAAAACTGTCGTAGGTGGTGGAAGTGTGTGGTGATTGGTTTTTTCGGTGTGTTCAGGGTGTGTCTGGTGGTGGTGTGAAAGTGGGGAATTTATTCTTACATTTGTTATATTGCTTGTCTGAAAATTGGTGATGTCGAAGGTCTGTTTTATGGCTTAGGGCATGTGGTGTCTAGGTGTGAGAGTCGTCGAATTTTTGGTGTAATAAAGTAATTTGCCCATGCCTAACTAAGACCTCGCTTTTTAGAAGGTGCTGTCTATTGAAACTAGCGATGTTATTGTTCGGCTCGTCGGTACGGCCGAACAACCCAAGCGGCGTCTGTTACGCATGTGACACTGTATTTGTAAAATTGACAACCTTTTCAACTAGCACAAGACTGATTGTGAGTGTTGACATTACCACTGAAAATAGAAATATGAGAAACACAATCACCTCTTTCGCTCCTTCAGACCATTATCCTGGACTATATTATAAAAGCACGCAAGATTTGTCGCAACAGGTCCTCTTCCTATACCCTTCAACCTAATCACTTCACTTATTCGACAATGAGTAACGTTGAATAACAAAATCTGAAGCCATGCATCGAGAATTAACCCCAGACAAGGTACGACTTCGTCCCGCGAGCACTGACTACTTAACTGCACAATTACCGCGCGACGTCACATACACACCATCTTCCTTGAAAAGTTCTCGCGAACACACAATAACAGTTACACAGGAGACAACGCATGGTTGAGTTGACAGAACGTGCAATCTTTGGATAGAGTCGCGCCCGTAGAGAACGCATTGATGATTCGTACATTCCTTCTGAGATTAATCGATTTAACGGTTCGATGGGTCGAGCAGTGTCCACGGTGCTATAATTTGATGGAGTGGCGTTCAGCGTACATCTCTTTCGCGCGTCATCCACGTCCAATTCATTGACCGTGCGTTTTCGCACTGTCACCACGTACCCGTTGCCGCGGTGCTCAAATCGCCGCCGGATAAGACCAAGGCGTACGACGTGCATGAACCAAAGAAAGAATATCAGGGAAACGGTTGAGAAGGAGGGGGGGAGAGGCGATACTACGCAGCCACACGATCATTAATTCAAGTTTGCTGGTAGATATTCTCGGCTTCGAACACGGAAGCTATCTTCGTTCGCGTCTCCTTTCTTCCTCCGTCTTTGTCTCTAACCTATGTTACTTGCTTGGTCTCATCTAGTAAAGCTCGAGGGCGGACATGCCAGAAATGACGGATAAAATGAAGGGGAAGAGACGCGTGCATTTGTCAGCGATGCAATTCATTTTTATACTTTTAGACGCCCGAAAGTTGCTTTGGAAAACGTACCTTTAAGATCATCCGTGTTTTCGATCAGATGATACGACTGTATTTTCAATTACGATGTGCAAACTTGCTTGCAGTTTACGTTCTTGCTGCATATGTGCTTGGAAACAGGATACCCTTTGTATATACATATAACAAAGTATGTAAGAACTTTTGTGACGTTAAGAGGTATTTCTTTCTGTGAACGCAAATGGTCGAAATTTTTTTCTATACAGAGTATCAGAAAAGACTAATATCGATAGAATTATTACTTTACGTTTAATGTCTGTAATAAATTCCTATTAGTTTTAACTTCTAAATCATTCTTACTATGGAAAAGCACTCGGTCGTATCCGGATTAGAAAATATAGACAATTTTACATGCTCTTTTCATATCGAAACATAAATTGACAAAATAATAAGCATTATGTGCTCTACAAGTAGATGTTTTCAGAAATATTAAATTGTAAAATGTTTTTATTCATAGAAAAGAATGCAACTTTTGCAAAATTGTTCTGAAAATATTCGAAGAGGAAATAAATTTTCTCAGAAACTTCAACAAGAATATCCGTTTCTGAAAGAAACTAAAACTCTGTCTAACGTTCAATGCCTACTTTCTTTACGGACATTTAGCATTCACAATGGTGGAAGAACTGATATCGAAAAGCATGTTCAATAAAAACTGCATAGAAGTGCTGTCGACGCATAAATATCGTTTGCGAAAATAATCTCATATTTTAATAAGTGGTTGAAGGAACACTTTACTACCACGCGGTTATTCACAATCCATTTTTTGGATCAATCGATTCTTTATAAAAAAAATTATCGAAGTTTGCTTGAAACAAAAATTTGCATGTGAGAGAAAAAAATCTGAAAGTATAGTTAAAAATATATTTCCACCGAACATCGAAATTCTTTATTTCAAATTTCACGGGGCTGGAAAGCTCGTTTACACTTGGTCACGACGATATCGCGAGACGCTGGTTAATATGAAATTAATCACGATTATCTTGATTAAAACGAGATTCTCATTTAAGTCTATATTGTATGCTTGACCTGACTCTCGGGCGAGTCTTACTGTTTGATTGAATATTCGATTGTTTTGTAAATACTTGACTCTCGGACGAGCTTCGTGAATATTTCACCAATACTTCTGCAATACTTCCTGAATTCTTGACTCTTGGGCGAGTCTTTGAACTGTGTGTTGTTGATGTAATACTTGCCGTCCTCAAGTTGTGTTTGAATTGATGTAAACATGATTTGATTTCTATTCGCTAATCGCCGCGTGGGAGTAGAAAAGTACCGTGTGTGTTGTGACGAATTGAACGCGAGCACGTCGATGTTAATTCCGTGGATTTAACACTCTTTAGGGGCTCGCTGGTGTAAGTCATACTATCGCACAAGTATACCTTTTAGGTGAGAGATTTAATATGCCAAAAGACACGATTTACAGAATTTTTCTTAACTACTAATTGGTTTCCTATATATAATTTACGGTCTAAGCCTGGAGGGGTTGGTGAGTAAGGGTACAATGGTTTAGGCTGGTTTGTTCGGATGAGTAATACGCGGGAAGTTAGTGAATGCTTGAGATTAGGTGAGCTATCACAGTCTCTTGTTGGTGTAAGTTTAGTGATAGGTGTGCCCTGATGTGGTTCCTTCTCAGACACCGAATTTGTTAATAACAAATTCGCTCACCAAGAACGGTGTCTTTTATTGCAGGAAAGTTTTTTCCGCCTTTATTTAAGGAGGTATGTAATCCTGGAAGCCTAAAAAAATTGAGCGAATCTAATATTTTGGTTCGCCTATAAATATTTGGTAAAAAGAACAAGATTTTTTTATAAAAATTTAAGGAATTAAGATATCAAAAAAATCGTACGCTACATATTAAAAATTTCAAGTTAAACGAATGGAGAATTTCGGAGATCTACTGGGTGCAAGGTTGGAAAGCATAGTTTCGAGAGAAACGCATTTAACGTTTTAAGTTAATCTTTCTCTAAAGTAAAAGAATATTTAGAGACCCTTCTGTCTCTAAAAAATCGTCAGTTGCTTGTTTTTTAGCTTCTCTTAGCAGTTGTCGAGCTTCTTTCGAATTTGCCAGAGCCCGAATCTCCGCATATCCGCCGTCGTTCGTTTATTTTCTTACAGATATTGTGTGCATTATTTCTAATCTTTAAATTCACAAGTTACATCATTGCCAGAATGTTTCTATAACCATCGTTAAAAACACTAGCACCAACAAATGTCGCAATGCCGACTCTTTTTTTTGCCACAAAATGTTATTTTTGGAGCAATTGTCCATATTGTAGAATTCACGCTCTCATTCTTATTTTGTGTGACTTCTCCTTCACATCGTTTCAGAAGATCATCTAAGGTAAGATATATGGGACAAATTGCATTTTGTACAATATCAGGTAAAGGATCTTTATGTTTGTAATTGTTTAAACTCTTTGTGGATTTTGCTCGCCACCATGAATACCATCAATCTATTTCAAAAGGACAATTTTCATGCTGGTGATTTTTATGTGTGGAAATCTTGATGAAGAAATATAGCCCATATTAATCTTTTCATTTTTTCTAATTGTTCTAATGTAAACCATAACATACTATTAATTAATTAATCAATTTGTCAGTTAATTCTCCCTTCCAGCCCAAACCTTTATTTTTCTTTTTGAAATTTCGTAACCTTGCTCCCATTCTTGCTCCCAACAATTGAAATACACTCTTGCTTTTCAATTGTTTCATTTCCATATGGTTTCGAATCCACATCTGCCTTGAACGTTTTACTATCACCATCTCCAATATATTTCATGTATTTTACACTGTAGATTTCTTCCAATCTTGTGAACATTTCTGTGATCGCATCCACTTCCATTTTGCCTGATGAATCTCCTTGGTTTGCAGAGTACCTACATATTCTGCAGTGTGCTTCTTTCCATATTGTATATTCTATAGATAATGAAAATTTTTCCCAGGTTTCGCATGCTTTGCAATATGCTGATTTCACCACTATGCTGTAACTTTACCACTATAATGTCCAATCAGTGTTGCAATGCCAAACAGCGACGAAAATCCTCGTTTCTGCTACGTTCCATCACCAGAAACTCTTAGTACTGCTGTTTTTCCTTGTTGAAGAAGGTTTTGATAATTTACAAACAGCTTCAGGTACACAATGAATGTTGTTAACAATTTTATCAGTCATAGTATGAGAAACAGGTTTTGATAAATTCTGTTGGAATTCGAGTGCCAAAGTAGACGCCGATTATATTCTTACAGAATAACATTTATTTGCAACGGTGATGTTTTGTACACGGGGATTTTCGTATAATAAGACGCGAACTTCGCGAAAAGAAGAAAACGTTGTATTCGCTGCGACGTGTGTTGGACTAACTGACTTGGTTCCTTTTTTTCTTTGACTGACTGACTGACTGACTGTACTCAACTAACTTAGAAGGGAACTTCGGCAATCCGAAATGTCCGATTTTTTTTAAACTTTGTGGGATTGTAGGGGACCTCGAGAGAAGTATCGGGCAATTTCTTTTATCGGCCCAATTTCGGTTCTTCGGGGTGAAAACAGCCCTTAAATGAAGATAAGTGTACCACTATTTCCCTGTA
>NW_017100130.1:471246-479841 GCF_001263275.1 Habropoda laboriosa | reverse complement strand
ATTTCTTATCAACTATTTTATTAACTATTTATTTAGATCTTTCACATTATTAAGGCGTTGGAAATTTGCAATATTCAACTCTGGCTGTGCTTCAACCCATTTTATTAATCAATTTATGCTCATCAAAGCATGAACGATACTAGGAATTCTTCATCTTCTTTGCCCTTTTCTTCGTTATTTTCTTCATTATCTTCTTCAGCTGACTATACAGTTGCCTTGGATTCATCTTCTATAACTTTAAATATAATGTCATCGTCGCGACGCGTCGTTTAAAACTTTGAAGCCTCCATCATTTGCATCGCTTCTAAACCATAGTGCATATTGAGTCTTCTACATCGCACCCTGCACAGTACGAAATCCGTTTTGCAGTTTCATGTATTTCTAGAATTTTAGTTTGTTTACAATCTGACGTTGCATTGATTACTGTTGTCTCTTCAGCATGAAGGAGCTGTTTCCAAGCTTTACGTGAATTGCTTTCTGTGATTGAATCCCACGCTTCCAATATTACATCTATAATAGTCTTTTAATGTTACACTTTTCTAGAAATGACATCACATTTTCCTTCATCTAGTATCAGCATAGGTCTAAGAAGATTTTTTTTAACGAAGCCTTGTTGCTTTTTCAATCACAGCTTGATCTATCGGCTGCAGTATAGAAGTTACATTAGGAGGCAAAAATGTGATTTTGAACATTTCGTTTGACATAGGAAGTATGTATGTAAGTACATTTTTCGAAATATGTGATGGTGCGTTGTCCTGTTATGCCGCAGCAAAGAGAGAAATTTTGAAAAATGTCTTTTCGATGTGGAAAAGTAGTTTATTAGTATATTACAGAAATCACGTACAGAGGACGTTTTACGGAGACGTGCGCTGTACAAGGCGAAGTCAACTATGTATTAACCCGAAATGTACGGAAACGCTGTCCGTTTCCCCTGGAGTTTGAACCTTATTGACGAATAAGCTGTTCGAGCTTCGAACGGCCAAAGGGTGCTCCTGGTGCGTCAGATCTTATGACTAATGGTACGAGTAGGACTGGCGCCTCGTCATGACTGGCTTATCATTATCCTAACAGTCCGATATAAGGAAAACTTTTTCTTTTCGTCCTGTTTTATCTGGATGTTCTCTCACATTAGGAATAAAATTCGTAAAATACCATTCTTTAAATATTTCTGTATCTACCCACCCATTCTTTTGTGTTTTATAAACTAATGGAAAATTTGATACATGTTTAAAGTCTCTCGGCTGCTTTTCCAAACGTAAGTAATGGGAGCTTATGTGACCCGGTAGCATTCGAACAGAACATTATCGTTATTCTGGCATTTAAAATTTGATTCTTAGGAGCAGCAATCTCTGTACCCGATGCAAGTGATTTTCACGGTAGAGTTCTCCAATATACATAAACATACATATGTATAATCTAGATTCGTTGGCATTGTATATATGCAATCGTTTGAGTAATTTCCCTCAAGTATGAAATCCATTACATGTTTTTTATAACTTTCCGCACTTTTACTACTTGTTGATAATTTTTCGCGTTGAATGTTTAAGAGTCATATTCCATGTTATTCTTTAAAGTTTTTCAGCATCCGTTACTAGCTCTAAAATTAGCGTTTTGCTTCATCTTTGCATTTAATTGTAAAGCCTTTTCACACAAAATTAGTCCCCTAATCGGTGTGTCTGTGGCACGTTATTGCAAGAACCATAAATATACTGCATCTTCCAAATTACTGTTTTCTGCCGATGATATGCATACATAACTTTCTTTTTCTTGCTGTAATTTGCATTCATCAGAGCCTCCACTTGATATTGTAATAATTTTTCTTAATTAATTTTTATGGTATATATCGTAGCTTCTCCTATGTTGTACTTTCGTAACAAAGAAATTGCTGTTTCGTCATTTTTTAAACGTTCAAGAATTTCAGTTTTATTTAGAATTATCAGAGGACATTGTAGTCAATTGAGAGTTCTAGTGCAAGAGGGAGCTATGCCACAAAATGTTGAGAAATGAGATTTCTATCAATTCTGGTATCTCTTTGTGTCTAGTTCTTATCCCTTAATTTATAACTATGTACGTGGCAAAATTCCTACCTGTACCTACTATGATTGTGTACGTGTACGAATGATTATTTCCCCTATGTATTATAATTTCTGTGCAAGAGAGAGCTATGTCACACAGAATTTTTGCCTAATGTTCATAATTGTTGCACACACACACGTAACTTTGAAAAACAAAACAATGATTCGTATTCTAGAAAGAACTATTACTCATCGATGAGACCAACTGTTTATTTACAAGATTATTCGATATATACTTTAATGCAAGTAAAATGTACAAAAACATATATTTTGTCAAGTAAAATAGTCCTAAATAAAAAACTTTGTAATACGAACAGTTTTGGTAAAGTTTCTTTTTTAATCCGAATTTTAGATTTAAACATACAGAAAATAAACTAAAAAATAAAACATTTTCTCGGATACACTACCTTCATATTAATAGGTTTAAATAAAAAAACAGCAATGTTAATTACACAATTTCTATTGAAACACTACTTTTCATGAAAGCTTTAACATCTCACAACGTTACTATTGCGACATTACATAGCTCGTCCTTGCACTGGACCCCTCAATTGTAGCGAATTCATAGATCTATGCGGTTCACACAGCTACGAACGATTGAATTGAATTGTTTCTGATGTTGAAGAATATGTATATTATTTCGGAGTGTGCGAATACGCTATCTTTTTTTTTGGTTTGACGTTTGAATATGGGGATAAATACAAGTTCCTATAAGCGGTACGCCGCGTGATCTGGGTTCGGATAATAGGAACTCAGCAGCATGTTAGGTAAACCGGGTATTGTGACAACATTAGTGACAACAGTGTTCAATATATACATCACACTGTCATATACACATACATAGTCTAATTATATCTGTATCATTTAGACGCAAAGCCAAAAATATCAGAAATATGCAGAGTGTCGTGTATTCGCGTCGGTTTGAGTTATGTTTCAAACTTGGATCACGAGAGAAAAATCGGACTGTTTTCTAACGAGGTCTGAAGCGATCCCGGAATACCCTTTCTCCAACGTTATAATATAAACGACTTGATTATGCGTTCAGCGCTCGGACTGACTCAATACTTGGTTGTTTAACGTTCAGAATGATACTGATTCGAAATTCAGAAAAATATGCGGTTCACACAGCTACGAACGATTGAATTGAATTGTTTCTGATGTTGAAGAATATGTATATTATTTCGGAGTGTGCGAATACGCTATCTTTTTTTTTGGTTTGACGTTTGAATATGGGGATAAATACAAGTTCCTATAAGCGGTACGCCGCGTGATCTGGGTTCGGATAATAGGAACTCAGCAGCATGTTAGGTAAACCGGGTATTGTGACAACATTAGTGACAACAGTGTTCAATATATACATCACACTGTCATATACACATACATAGTCTAATTATATCTGTATCATTTAGACGCAAAGCCAAAAATATCAGAAATATGCAGAGAATAAAGAAAATATTTAAATTTTTCTAACTAATTTAATACCTTTGAATCTAATTACTCAGTATGTAATTGTCAAAGTAGGAAGTGCAATATACAAATTGTTATGATGTGCTCGTGGTAGTTGCAACCAACTTTCGAGCCTTGTCGAATTTAGCACGTGGTGTGCCGACTAAATCTAATAGGTTCGTCTTCGAAGGACCACCTCCGTGATTAGGAGGACAAAACAACTATTGCTAATGGTCTAAAACTTCTAATGGCGCGGCTCTTGGCGTGGTCAGATGACTTCTGTCGTTCCCTTCCGCGAAAGGTCCCACGACACCTCCGTGCGAGGACGCATCGCGGGGGTGAGGCCCTCGGGTAGGCTGAAAACATTTTTCGATAGTGGTGGGGAAGGGTGGTTGGCGAAAACTATTGGTTAAAATCATAGGTGGGAAAAACTACACGAAAATGCCACCCCCGAGACCATAGGTCACTCTGAGGTACCAAGCGTACCCTTGAGTGACGCACGCGGGAATTCCGAGTGCCTCCAACAATGACCGTAGCAGACAATAACGTTAAGACGCGCTTCGGCTCTGGTGACCATATGAATGCAAAAATGTACAAGTTAAAAAAGGGGCGAAGATTCTAAGTCGAAAACAGGGCGATAAAAGGTAAAAGCAAGTTCTTAGATTGAAAGACTACGATTGCCGTGGCGTCATAAAATTGCCGCTGCTACGAAACGAGCGAAGGCGAAAAATATATAAAATAGAACTACATTCTAAGAAATCTAAGGGTCGGGCGGCTGACGTACCTGTCGAGGATTAAACACAAATATTTTTGACCAAAAGCTCCATTTATTTTTGCATATAAAACATTTAACCTTTTACATTATAACATTGCCTACACATCTTAGAAGATCTAAACGCAGTTAATAGAGCAGATAAATCAAACAGCACAACAAAGAGACACTCCTGTATAAGAAACGTCTCAACAACGAATCGGGCATCACTTTTGTCTCGCAAGGTATCGTCAAACATCAACGAGCAACTCACAAATGATAATAATAGACCTTTAAGAGGCACGATTGACGCGATGCTTTAAAATGTTGATATCAGTAACCAATCAGCGTCAATCGAACCGACGCAGTCTCGCGAATCGCAACACGAAATCAAGGGCCTATAAATAGCTATAGGCAGAAGCGCGTATACAGTTGTAATCACAGATCAGGGCAACGGGTTTACCGACGATATGTATCGTCTACTGAGCGCGAATGTGCGGCCGGTCTCGATCGTATCGATAATTAAATAGCCTATGTGCTCTCCTAACGCGCATCCACGTACCTCCTTTTATCTTCTCTGTCCGGCTTCGATCGCGGACATCCGTTCGTGAACATTCACCATAAAGAAAGACATCATGTAGAAATTGTTCCCTTATTTCATGGTTTGCGCAGCGAAACGCTTAATGCTAGTCCGATCGGCATGATCATGAAATTCTTCTCGCATTTCTTACACCTCCAAGGACGAACGTCTAAACGAGTTACGAAGATGGTTATGGATGGTGCAAATAATCGTGCTGTCGCATTTAATCTCTTCTGATCAGAGCTGTTAATTCATTAATTCTAGCAAAGTTCAATTGATAGTTGATTGTATTAAATTGGAAGTATTGTTTGTTCATTGATTAGAAGATGATTATACGTTAAAGGATTAATATTTGAAATTAGTGGAATAGAATTTTTCGTGCTCAAGGGGTTGTTTTGTTATCGTTCTCTCAAAATTGAAAATGCTCTCGGTATGGAGAATACAAATATTTGTATTAATACGGAACAATTGTAAGCATAAATATTTTAATATTCTACTAATTTCATTAAACATAAGTAAATATATGAATAATAACGAAAGTTATTAGGTGTTATAGGTATTCGATGTAGGTATGTATGTATGTATATGTATTTGTACCGCAATTTCCCAAAAATCAGACACTTTATCTTTCCACTACTATTTCTAACCTCTCTCCGTCCATTTAGGATATGCCCTACGACCAATTACCGACTTCCATATTTTTTAACTTCCTATTCTCAAAATTAACTCTACTTGTAATAACCTTAGATCCTCACCTCTTTTGAAATTCCAGTCAGTATTTGTTCCGTACGGAACAACGGTTCCCAAAAAAACCATAAACCGGCCCTGATCGAGCCTCGACGCAGAGGATTATCGGGACCGTCAGACAAGCATACCCCCCGTAAAACGTTTACCGAACGACTGTTTAGCACTTTTTTACTATCCATTGTACCAATTTTCTAATTAGAAAACTAGACTTTTCCTTCTCTGACGTCCGATTTCCTCTCCTACTGGGATTTTCCAAAACGCTAGCCGCCTCGAACTTCCATCACCACTTTTACCCTTTCCCTATCCTCTTGCAAATATCCATCGTTTCAATATTCTACCCCCCGATTTTAACTCCGCCTACACCAACTCTCATTTTCCTGTACTCCTCCAATTTGTGAGTCAGTCTTCCTCAGAACACCAAACCATACATACCAAAACGATCAGCCGAGTCTGTTCTAGAATCACAAGCCGAGACGTAGTTTACCAGCAAATTAAATAAACTTGTACTCCGGATTCTCGTTAGTTCTTAATATACCACATTCTATTCGTCGTGATCCAAGTCCCGTATCCGTGGACCGATACAACACCACAGTGTTATTCCGAACACCAACCGATCAACAACTAATCTACAAGCAGTCCTAGTACTGAATCTAAACGATAAGCCGATCCTTGTCCACTAAAATTTCGAAATTAGTGCTCCGGGACTCTGTTAAGGATTCGTTAATAAAAATCGAATTTTCCCTTTGCGATCTAAATTTGCAACATAACGCAAACCAATGCGACGTTCACGACAGTCATATATCTACACTTTTGCGTGATAATTGATTCCATTTGCATTTTTCAACATACGAAAACTGTTTCTTCTTTTTCGACAAATATTTACGATAATGGAAAGGGTAATACAGTAGAGTTCCGATTATGCGGCACCAAATTATCCGGAATGCTCGATTAACCGCCACCCTATTATCTGGAATGCCCGATTAACCGGCACATTTGCCCCGACTATTCTTCGGCAACCGTCGCGAATCATATTTCGTACAAACAAAAATGTCAGGCCTACATGCATCCAGCAGTGATATCGATACCAAACAGTTAACGAACAAACTAAAGGAATTCATGTGTTTTACATGTGTATATTTTATACGCATACACAATGCGTGTATTGTGTGCATGTAGCTTGTAGCATCGTAACTTGTATCCATGGTAGTTTTCTAAATTACACAATTTTCTTCGCTATTGTCATAGGTGTAGTACAATTATCCGGTATTGCCTCGGTCCCGAGTATTGTTAATGAAGTTCTTTCATTGGTGAACAGGTCTAATATAAGCATTGTTACGGATTACGCTTGTTGTGTCCTCACACGGAGCGTAATATTGGTTTGGGTTTGTGAATCGGTTAAAACGTTAATCGTATGAGGGTGATACGTGGTTGACAACAAATCCGACAGGATTGGAATCTTCGGCGTATGTGGTTAATACGCCGTTCTCCGAAAAGTGGAAAGGTTTGGTGATTGTGAGGACAGTACGTACCGTAATGTCGGATATACCTCGATCGGTAAAGATACATCCTTTGTGAGTTTAACTGTTTCGTTACTAATGTTACAAGGAGATGGTTAATTGAATATAGGCTGAGCAATTCTATAGTAACTATATTCTAATAATATTCAAGGAGTTTACAATAAGTTTACAATGGTTTAAAGATAAATTATAATGGTTGATTCTTGGCTGAGCAAGAATCTTCCTTCTCGACTTTACGCGGTGAGTACGCGGGGACGTCGTAGACAAGTATGTTTAGTTGACACTTACGAGTTTAGTATTATACTTGGCTGCTTGAAAGGGAATTGAGCCAGATCTTGCTTGTGTCAAACGGCGACTATACAGATACTGCTCTACTTTAAAGTTCAGGGTAACTCTGAACTGTGACTGCCCCAGAGCCTCGGAAATCATGCCCTTATATACCCAAAAATCTGTATTTTTTGGGTGGTGGGGGCCCTGATTTTTCCATGAGAACGAAACGCGTTCGTTTACTTTATCTCGAGGGGGTGAGCTCTAGGCGGATGTCTCGGCGCCGCCGTGTCGGCTAGTCTGCGTACGTAACAGCATCGAATACAATCAATCTAATATAACAGTGAATTGTTTTTAGACAAATGTTCGTGTATTTAATCGAGACTTCTGAGTTCGAGACGTGCCAATTGTTTTTATCTGCAACGTTTTGTCAACGTTGTAGCTAGAGCTTCATCAGGATTCAGAAAATACGCTCACAATGTTGTGTGCCATTTGGATTTTTGCTTATATGCAATTTATGTTGGTAAAATCGAGAAGAGTGAGAGCACGAGACTCAAAGAATATGGAAATTCTTCAATGAACAATTGTTCTGCTGATCAATTAATAACACCTGATTGGTACAGGTTTTGCACCCAAATTAACCCTTTTGCAGATCATATTCACCTTTTTCCAAATCACATCCTCTTTGTTGCAAATCAAATTCACCCTTTCACAGATCAAATTCACCCTTTTGCAAATCAAATTCATCTTGTGGGTGACTCAAATGTGAAGTAATCCAATGTTATTTTGTCGGTTTTTGTGACTTTATTCGTAATTACTTGTGCGATCATGCGAGCTAGCACTCGAAAGGCGACCAATTGATACCTTAACTCGGTCGATACAATCAAGCCATCGTAATAAAAATAAAATCCGATGTAAAGTCGTAAAATAAATTCTTAAATAAAAATTTTATTGCATGTATGTAATAATACTTGAACAAAAAATAACCTAAAATGATATAAAATTAACATAAAATACTTATTTAACACTAAAAGTATTTACACTACCGGCCAAAAGTTTGGAATCACTGAGCATTGCAATTTGCACAAAAATTTCCAGAAAAAAGTCAGCGACGTTGAGAATTTTTTATCATTCGAGTCAATTGATACGAGATAAATTGATAAATGTAGAATTGAGATAAACTTCAAATCTATAAAAAATTAGCAGCAGATT
>NW_017100130.1:449157-471179 GCF_001263275.1 Habropoda laboriosa | reverse complement strand
ACATATGTAGATCTGCCACTGCGCGGGGTAGTTTTATACACACATTTATATAATAATTATAACAATCTGTAGGAGTGATAGCTGCATCAGAATGATTAATAACATCCACTAAATGTTCATGGTTTGAAGGATTAGTCAAAATGGTGAAATGGTGAATGGTGAATTTGATTTGCGAAAGGGTAAATTTGACCTGTGAAAGGGTAAATTTGATTTACAATAAGGCGAATTTGATTTGCAAAAAGAAAATATGGCTTGCATATAAGGACAAACCTAAGTGACTCACGACATTATCAGCGTATTTTCTGAATAGTAACGAAGTAATGTTGGTAAAACGTTGGAAATCAAAAACAATTAGACGCGACTCAAATTCGGAAGCCTCGATTAATATTTCAAGCAATCACCGATGACCTGCGGGGAACAAAATGTTGACCGTAATAGAAACTTTGTGTAAGTACTCCAAGTTAGTGCGATTCGCATCTATTTATTTTCACAACCGTTGACTGGCGTGCGTAACCATGTTTGTTCTCATGCCACATGTAGTATCTTCGTTGTATCAATCTTGCTTTCTGTTAAACCATTTGTACCCTAACCGGTATCATCTGACTACCATGGTTTCCTTCAATCCTCATAATAAATTATGGGGCCAGGAGTCGCAAAGAAGTTTCGTATGATTGATAAAAGGGTAAATCGAAGTCGAATGAATCGCGACATAGAAGTGAACACGTGTTAACGCTGTTACACCCTCAAATATTATCATTCTTAGTCCTTAGTTTATCTGTATTCACAACTAGTCACCCACTTTCACCATTACTCATACTGGACTCTTCACCTTCCAACTCTCCTCTCAGCTCTCCTGCATAGTCACAACCCAAAGTCCATCTTCCCAGAACCCTTAAATAGCCCTATTTTCTCCATTTCTGCATTCATTTTCCACTCTACCACGCGCACGTAACGTCAAAATCTCTGTTACATAAAGTTCTGTATCTACGCAACGACGATCCTGAAGTGTTTTAATTCAGCGATACCCCAATATCTGCTCCTAGTTTCGAGGAATTGGAGCAAACCGGGCATCACAACGCGATTGGCGAAGATGAACATACAAACTTTCGCGAGAATTGAGACATTAACGTGTGCAAACTATGATACATGAAAAATCTATATGAAAGCTTTCTTAATAAAAAACGACAGTTGATGCTATGTAACTGGGGGAACGCGAAACCGGTCATCATTCGCGACGACCGAGCAACCGTTAGTGCTGCTAAAATATGAAAGACAAACGACGAGAAGGTAAGACCGGACATCATTTTGTTGATTAGACCGTCGGAGCTGAAACAGGTAAAGAATTGCAAGAACGTCCGTGAGTTGTGGTTCAAATTATAGTCTGCAGCGAATGCAAGAGGACGGCAATGTACTGTGCGTTGCTGGAAAGATGACTAGGAAGAAGGTACAGGGGTAAGAGGGATACTTCGTTCACACCGCCTAAATGCCGATTTATCATCACCGGTCGTCACTCCACAGTTCGTTTCAGACAAAATATTGTTGAGCGTTGTTAAGTGTAGATGTTTATATACAGCGTCGGGATCAGTTCAAACACTTTGCGTCTCAGACTGTTGACGGCCGACATTCTCGAGAAGAATCTTTTGACTGAAGCGGTAAGTAACTGAAGCCTTTTGTATGTTATACATTTAGTTCAGACAGAATCTTGCTGGCGAACAGACATCTCATATCAATATCTCATAATGGACAGTGGAAAACTAATAGAATTAGTCGGAAATTATAACTTTTTATATGACTAGGAAGATAAGAATTATAGTGATAACGGTAAAAAGGATGCGGCCTGGAAAGAAATTAGAAAAATTTTAAACGAACCAAGTAAAATATACATTTACCTCAAACATACGGCAAGTTTTTCTCTTGGACTTATAGACTCCTTTAAAGTTGTATTTTGCTTTTCTACTAAATTAAGTCATTCAGTTATGTGAAACAAAGCATTTAAATTTAATCTCTGACTTATTGTCAGTGTCTTTTGCCAATAAACCGACGAGATATATGTACATGTACATAAGAAAATTGAATTGCTTGCTTTTTGAATTATAAGCTTATACTTTCCACCAATGATAACCTTACACTTAACCCCATTCTATATATGTATAATACCTTTGACGTTATCGAGTTACAGAAGTCCTACGGCACAATAAATATAGCTTCCTGCGATTCGGAAACAGATCGCCTAATATCCGTAAAATAGGTGTGATTACGAGCTTAGGTTCGAATCTATGAATATCCAATCTGCAACATCCACCTTGGAAGTTTCCCTTCTTTTTACTGGATACATTTATTTTCTATATTCCTAAGAAATATTCCAATCATTCGGTGTACTTCAGCTGTGTCATTCTTGCTCCATCTTTTTGTTTGTTAAAGGAAAATTAAAGCAACGAACAAAATCTGATACATGTAATACGCTTATGTCTATATAATACTATACCGCTTGTTAGGTTTTCTGTAGAAACGGTTTATGGCACGATCGACCGGGAACGGTTATTTTTGAGTTCAGGATTTTCGTTTATTGCTTGCACGGGTCTAATTACATCCTGCGAGGGTCACTAGAATTGCTTTGCTAGATTTTTAGTAATTTGTGTCCCTCGCGCTCAATAGCCTACGAACATACCATAAACCACGAATTTCCGAACGGCACATCTGTATGTAACGGTCCGCTTGCCGATTAGTCACCTGGAGGAAGTTCCAGATTTTTGGGACCTTTCGCCCACCCCTCGCGACCGTCTCCCACCCTTCCAAGGTTACAGCGCGCTAAGGGCGGTAAAGACGGTTTTCTGTAGAAACGGTTTATGGCACGATCGACCGGGAACGGTTATTTTTGAGTTGAGGATTTTCGTTTATTGCTTGCACGGGTCTAATTACATCCTGCGAGGGTCACTAGAATTGCTTTGCTAGATTTTTAGTCATTTGTGTCCCTCGCGCTCAATAGGCTAGGAACATACCATAAACCACGAATTTCCGAACGGTACATCTGTATGTAACGGTCCGCTTGCCGATTAGTCACTTGGAGGAAGTTCCAGATTTTTGGGACTTTTCGCCCACCCCTCGCGACCGTCTCCCACCCTTCCAAGGTGACAGCGCGCTAAGGGCGCACTGGAAGGGCGGTAAAGACGATATTAGACACGCTGATTGGCAAATGCAATCGTTAACCATTAACCAATCGGCGTGTCTCAACAAAAATCCCTCTCACGGACGTCCGAGACGCGACGTCGGAGAGTGAGTCGTCGAGTAGTCGTTCAACCACCACGAACAAGGAGAACCAAGGAGCAACCAGCTCACATCACGCGATACCATAGATCAGTTTTTCCAAGTCCCAATCATATGGGTGGTCCTTCGAACCAGTATCTAGACGGCACAACATCGTGCAAACATCCACAAAGCTCGAAAGTTCATCGCCACAACCACGGGCATTAACATTCGGTGAATTACATGACACGCGATAATTTGTCATCGCTTGAGATATTGCGTATTAAAATAACCGAGGAAGGTGATGCTAGAAGAAATAAGGGTTATGACATTCCGCTATGTTCGTCGGTAAGCATCCCGCGAAACGATACTGCGCAACGTAAAAAAAAATACAAAAGTGAGGAGGGCGATGCGCGAGGTAACGAAAGTTGTCTCTAGGCTAGGATTCGATGTTACAGATATAGCACACCGGGACATAAAGCTTTTGAATGCAGAGGAATATCTCGCGAAAATGATCACTAGCACGAGCTTGTTTGCGGAAAACGAACCACAAGCTCTTTAGGTTGAAGATGTACGCGACAGAAGCGACCTATGGTGTTTTGATAGTGGATGTACATCACATTTATGTACATTTTTTACAGGTTACACATATTTCAAAATTGAGTCAGAAGATATTAAATCTAGTTAGTAGCAGGATCGCGGTAGTGAAGACATTGATATCTGTGAACTAAATTACTAAGGGAATGCGTCGTTCACAGAAGATATCACGCCAAAGCTAGCACGTACGACCGAGATTCCAATGGGACAGGCCATGTCTGGTAGAAATTTCCAAGTTTGGATGCATGCAATGGTACAAGGGGTGACATTGATTATTAAAAATGAGACCTGGGACATCGTTAATCGATCGCCTGGCAGGACAATCATCAGAAGTCACTTCATTCTTCCGATGGAAGCTTGGGAAGAAGAAAGGCGCGAATTGTTGCGCGTAGATTTTCGCAACGACTTGAGATTGACTTTTCCGAATCCTTCGCCCCAATCACACGGCATACTTAAGTGGGACATTAGAAGAGTCCGTTTATATGAAGTTTCCCGATCAGCTGAAAGAAAAGTTAGAAGAAATCTGTCGAACTCACCCGGAGAAAGATATCAAGTCAAAAAACCTTAAAGATACTGAGCGACATGAAAAGAGGATACAAAATGTGTTGCATGAAGAAGACTCTTCATGAGTTGCGGCAGGCAGGTCGTAGCTGATACAAAGTTGGACAATGATTTACGGGTATTCGGAGCAATTCCCATACACGCTGATCCTTATGCGTACCGTATTAAGCAAAGGGAAAAGTTGATCCTTATTACTGTCTATGTTGATGATATTTTGATTATACCATGCGATCAAAGAGGAATACAGAAGCTGAAGGACCATCTGAAACGACTGCATATTCGAAGTTAGCAATCTAGGAGAACTTTTTTAATATATAGACAACTACAATCTAATCTTCTTTCCAGATTAATCAGCAGTTTCTTTACGTGTGTGGTTGGCACGAGTAAGGTTGTTTCCCATTGAAAGTTCCTCGTAAGTAATTTCTACATGTCGTTTGCAATGAAGTCCTGGGCTTTTTCCTTTTCAATCTATGGAGATGGTCTCTATTTTGTGATAGTTTTGTTGCTTCAGTATTAGGATATTACTGTAGGTGTGTCTTATGTTTTATGGCATATTAACTTATTTTGTCTCTAATTTGTTTTATTCCTAGACCTCGATGGATATGTTGTATATAATCGTTTCTTTCATACTACGGTGCACTCGCAACTGCTCGCAGTGTTTCATTTTCGAATCTTTGTAGTATTTTAAAGTTTAACTTGCTTGTACAGCCCCATAATTGATGCTGTTTTATTAAGTTGTATTTTCCATAACTTTAGAGTTTATTGCTTGCATTTTATATGGTACCACTTACTGATAGTATAGTTGTGTCGTCTGCGGTACAATGTTGGTTCTAATACGATACCTTGCGAGACTTCTGCTTTCATTTGGTATAATATAGTGCGCTCGTTTTCTACTTTCACTCTAAAGCTACAATTAGTTAAAAACGATTCTACTAATTCGCATTAATTTTTAAATATTTGTTGCTTTACTTTTTGCAGTAGACCTTTATGCTATACTTTGTCAAAGACTTGTGACGCGTCTAGAAATACAGCTAAGCATACTTTCGTTTCTTCAAAGCATTTTTCTTGATCGACAGCTACATGTTTGGTTCTGAATCTAAATTGGTGGTTAGGGTACAGTGTCTGTTCTGTGATAATTGGCATTCTAATAGGCATTCCCATATCTCTTTCATGTGAAAATCACATAAAGAGTGTTTCTTCGACATCTTCATTGATGGATCCTTTTAACGTCTTCGGACTTGGACTTATTAGTTCGCGAGCCACTATTTCAGTATGTTACACCCTCAAATATTTTCATTCTTCGTCCTTAGTTTTATCTGTATTCACAACTAGTCATCCACTTTCACCATTACTCATACTGGACTCTTCACCTTCCGACTCTCCTCTCAGCTCTTCTGCATAGTCACAACCCAAAGTCCATCTTCCCAGAACCCTTAAATAGCCCTATTTTCTCCATTTCCGCATTCATTCTCCACTCTACCACGCGCACGTCACGTATCATCAAAAATCTCTGTCAAATAAAGTTCTGTTTCACGCAACGACGATCCCTAAGTGTTTTAACTCAATATCTGCACCTAGTTTCGAGGAATTGGAGTAAACCGGACATCACAAGTAGAACGTTCTTCTATTTCTGCCTTTTTCTTTTTCCAATCACCAACAGGTAACTCACCGACGCCGAAATCAAGGGAAATTGATCTTAACGATTCGCCCGAATTTATTCTTCGAAGAGCTCCAACTTTCTTTTCTAATGAAAACACCACTCTTTTCCTTTTGCAATTCATTTCTCGTAACATCATCACGAAGGTATCCCCAAATGTTAATTGAAATTTATAACTAGTCGCTTGCTCGTACTTGTGATAACAAAATAAATAGCGGGGTCGGCATATAATAACAAGACATTGTGTATTTGATAACATTGTCCCGGCCGCATCAAATAACCAAGGCCCGGATAAACATGATTCTGGTTAATCGAAGTTCCACTCTATTTAAACTTATTATTATTACATTACGTAAATATTTAATAATCCTTTTTTAAGTAGTAGGTTGCAAAACAATCCTCTCAATGTTAGGAGACTTTGAAAAATTTACATATAAATTGTGGTGTTTTAAATGACAGGAAAACCTTTGGGTTCAATCGTGATAAACTGCACGAGATGTATAGGTTTGAAAATTTTCACTAGTATCTTCTACTGCATTATCTTCTATCCAAGCCTTTAATAGGAATAGCAAGAAATCATGATACTTAATATTAATTTTACGAATGGATCTACGTTTACATGTTCATAAACTCTAAAGGTGTTGACCAAAGTATAATTTATGAGATGTGAAACAACTTTCTTTGCCCATTTTACTGTTTTCATATACAGGGTGTCTGTTTTATCTCAATACAGCGAAATATTTTTTAAGGAAGTGATGTTAGGGAAAAAATGTTTTAACAAATGTTGTTTAGTATGGAGGGGGACATTACTTGGTATAAATAGTTTTTTTGTACCGGGTATGGTGGGGGAGATTTCAAAGTCAGTTTAATTTTTTTAAATGGAATCCTATATTTCTTTATACATGATATGATAGTGTATGTTAAGACGAGTCCAACGAGGTGCGAACAAAGACATTTCCTTTGATAAAACAGACATACGCGACAGTGACGAACGTATGGTGGTTCGGCTCTCGGTTTTTCGCAATTTTACGACCTTCCATGAAAGGAAATGACTTTGTTGGCAGCTCGTTTTACTCGTCTTAAGTAGATTGATAGAAGAATGACAAAATATTGAAGATTATTTAGAAAGTATAATAGAATCGATGACAAAGAAACTTAACCTCTTCAGGGACGATTTTCTTTAAAATTAGAAAATATTGATCTAATTTTTTATGTAGTTACATTTATATTCACGTTAAATCGATAGCAATTAAGCTACTTTCCTTAGGAGACTTTTGGAGATTTCGGGAGATTGTGTTTTTCATATTTTCTCTACCGCAAATATTGGAATTTTCTGAAGAGCTGAAGAGGTTAAAGATGTTATCAAACAAAAAGTAGGTAGCTGTACCTCGCGAAATATTAATTGTGACAAAGTTATTCAGTTTTACGAAATGTGCTAATAATTCTGTATTTTAAATTAATGCAAGGAGTTATTGTGTATTATTACACTTCAGTTTCCATAACTTCAAATCATAAGTTTGTTGCTTTGCTTTGTAATTTTATTAGTTCAAACTCCAAATTATACATTGTTTAAATAAACATGTAGAAAGTTCTCTTATAATTTCTTTATTTCTCATTCGCTGTTCATTCTGCTTGTAGTAATAATTTTGTGACACATACATATTTTAATGTTAATTAAAATATCCGTAAGTTGATACAGTAGAACGTTCGATTATTCGAACAAATTCGTTCCGACAACCGATAATCGGACTAAAAGAACCAAAGCAAATATGTTATGAATCGAGTAAAAACGAGACAATTTTTTAATATATTATATTCGTTACATGCAAAAGCAAATGATAAATGTAATCCTACACTAATCTGAAATTAAAGAAAAAAATTAAGAGAAGCATAATATAATATAAAAAATAAATAAATCTTGTTTTGACATTGCTACTTGTCGCATTCCTTCTAGGACAAATATTTGGACTGCATCTATTTCTTTTTATGCTTTTGCCCATTTTAATGCAATATCAAATGCATTTTTAGCTTCGAAATGCAGTGAGGCAGCACAGGATCCTGCCGAGTCATCATCTGAATCGTCATGTTCTTCATCAAGAATTGAAATGAAACAATTTCATCATCACTCATAATTTTGTATCCTCGATTGTTCTTATCTATTCTCGACCATTCTTGAATATGGTCCTCATCAGAATTTTCAAACCCAGATATATTGTGCGTCAAATTTTCTAAATCATCATACTCGGTTTCAGGTAAGGTTTGATTGTTGCATAACTTATTCTAAGCTCGTCTGAGAGTAGTTGATGGTATATTTTCCCATATTTCGCACATGTTCTTAGACATTGCCCGTGGTAGTTGCAAACTAACTTTCGGGCTTTGTCGAATTTGCACGTGGTGTGCCGACTAAATTTACTATGTTCGTTTCTCGAAGGACCACCTCCGTATTTAGGAGGACGAATAACTATTAAAAATGACTACGGTTGTCAGATGGATTTTGTCGAACGAGGGCTCCGACAATTTCCAAGACACCTCGGATACGAGCCTTCAGCGGGGGTGAGACACGCGAGTTGGTCAACTACATTTTCGAACTCGACAAGGGAGGTGGTTGAACGCCCTCAAGTCAACGGTCACTCAAGTGCCCGTGCACCCGCGAGTGACGCGCGCGGAAACTGTGTGTCTCGAACAATAGGCGCAGCAGGTAACAAATCTGGGTAGCGCTTCGACGCTAATGAAACATGGAAAATAGAAATCAAAGGGCTAGAAAGCTAAAGTATAGCAAGCAGATGTGCACAATGGCCATGGAAAAAACATCGAAATTCAAAGTCACTGCGAAAGACTGGAGAATCTCCAGACCCGCGTCTGGAAACGTATTAATCCTAACGCCTTAACACATGTAAATACAATCTTCCAAACTGATTTTTCTATAAAGTAAGAATCCCATGTCATTGTCATCTGCAAATAATAGACGCCGTAATAAAATCTTTCTGTAATTTCTTTTGAAAGTTTCAATAACCGATTGGTCCATTGGTTGAATTAAAGATGTCACATTAGGTGGTAAAAAAAGAATCTCTACATTTTCCCTCTCAATTTCCAAAAGTTCACTCGTGGAAGGATGTGCTGGTGTATTATCTAACACTAAAAGAATTGGACGAACACAATTATTTTTTTCTTGCTAAGATTTAACGAAGAGCAAAAATACCTATTTAAATCAATCCGTTTAAATCATTCAGACGTTCTTTTTGTGACATGTATGTAATAGGTAAACTTTTCAAATTCACGTTTTTTAAACATCTTGGTTTTTTCGCTTTTCCTATAACTGTTACAGGTACTTTATGATTCCCTGAGGCATTTGCACATACCCTAGCCGTTATACGATGTTTACTGATTTTATGCCCTGGTGCTGCAGATTCGATGCAAACGTTTTACGCGGTAATGTCTTCTAAAAAATACCGGTGTTAACGCAGCTTCCCGCGCTTCTTGTTGGTTGGAAGGTCGGGTTGGCGTTGGTAATTATTGCACGTGTATGTGCCAACTACTTATTGTCGCGATGGTGATCGCGCTTTATTTGTGATGTCGATTATTGCGGACTGGACCGCACTGGTGTATCAAGATGTCGAGTATTGCGTGTTAGACCGCTCAAGGTGGTGTCGATTGTTTCTAAGTATATTAGAATCTGCCCGTATGTCGTGAAGTGGCTGTATATATCCCTTTTCGCCAAAATGGGGAGTTTACCTAGTTGGCAAATCATGTGCTCTTCACCCCCTAGAGCCGCCCTCCTAGGCCCTCGTGCACTCCCCCGTGGTCCGCAGAGTAGGACGGTGGCAGAGAGGGAGAGACGGTCCCAAACGGGGGTGTCAGCCTCGCGTGGCGATTTTGCCGAAACGTCGACTTTACGGGTTTATGGCATGTTTATCGTTACTGAGCGCGCAGAGGCAAGTACCGGGTCACCATGTATCCCGCAGAAGTGGAGAATTTCCGCGGCCATCAGGTAATAATCCGGATTTGCCCTCTGGCTTGAATAGGCTATTGTTATCGAAAAACTTGTAGAAAAACTTCTCAAAAGTAACGTCGCTTGGAATCCGTGCCATAAACCCCTGCTGGTTAAACAACCGGTTTCATCACAATTATAAATGTAATGCAAATCATAACCTTTTTCTATCATACGATTAGCAATAAATTGCTCAGCTGCGGAATTATCAGCGGATAATTTTCCCCCTGCAATTCCCAGTTCACGTGTTCCATATCTAAAGAAACATTTCAACCAAACAGTAGAGGCTTCAAAATTTTTATTACCATCTAATGTTGCGTTTAATTTAATTGCTTATTCTTGAATTAATGGTCCCGATATTGGTATACCACAGCTTCGTTTTTGTGAAATCCATTTATTCATTGCCAGATCTAATTTAACATCAGTTGCTAATTTCAAACTCTTTCGGCAATGATTATGTTCGGGTCGCGTAATGTTCGATGCTTAAGTAGCGAACCGGTACGCGAGTTTGATCACACCTTGATTTATTCAGTGTGAACAACTAGTTTTATTTGCAACAGAGTGATACTTGAGGTGATGTCGCCACGAGACTATCAAAATACTAAGTTTCGTAAGACCAACTGCCAAGACTTCCAAAAAAGGACGCGCTTCTGCCTCGTTTCCTTAGTTTTGGCCAGTTGCTGATTGGTGGCCGATTTCTTCTGGGGGTTGTAGGTGCTGACTCCTCATTGGAGGAGGTTGTTTAGGTGGGACGCAGCTCTTTCCAAGGGAAGGGGATTGTTGCTTAACATTAGAAAAACCCTATTTTTGGGTTTTTCCCAGGGGTTGCCGCGTGACTTTCCACGGGGGGTACGGTACGCGCGAGAGGACCGGTACCACGGTCTGGCGGCCAAGTGTAATTGAACAAGTTTATGACGATAATCTCGGGGGGTACGGTACGCGCGAGAGGACCGGTACCTCGGTCTGGCGGCCAAGTGTAATTGAACAAATTTATGACGATAATCCGCCAGACCGAGGGTTCGTCGCGATTTCTTGCGAGGCAACAGTTTATTACCTTTATTTCAAAATTCTAATAATTATGATCCTCTATTTTTAATTCCGGGAATCGTGGACGTCCCAATATTATATTTTTTGGCTAAACTACTCGCGCTGTTACCTTTCCTCAAACAATCAATAATATTTAATTCCTCTTCTAACTTCAGCACAACTCTTTTTCTTTTCATACTCATGATATACGTAAACGACATGTGTACTCCACTACCCAGACCTGATGACAATTTTGAGAATTTGCAGCAAGAAGGATACGTGTTTCAAAATATAAACATCGTTACATTGTCTCGACACCTGACTCATTGTGTATTCCGATAATTTGTCTTTCGGATAATCGGCGAATTTCATCCTTCGTTCTAATATCATTAAAATGCCGAATTTCTACATCTTACTTTGTAAACATCTTATCTTTATAGAGTTTAACAAGTCAACTAAATTTTCTGCGAGGTGATCGGATAAAACTTTTGACAGAAGAGTAACTTTGGTTTAATGTTGTCAACACAAACTCCGTTTAGAAAAATGTTCCACGAAATATTCTAAGGCTATTACTATTGGTGGGTATTTGTAGTGGAGGTGAAACATGGTAGTGAAGAATATCGTGTGCAAGTCGGGGTGAGTTAAAAAATGGGAAAAACTGAAAGGAAAAACTTTCTCTAACTTAACCCTGGTTACTTCAGACTTTACGACATGCGTTGAAATGAAAAAATTCGCTGTTCGCTTGTCATAAATACTTGCGACAATGCGGAGAGGTCCTAAAGCGTGCAAATGCGATCGAAAATCTAATATTCAACATCATCGTAGATCCATGAAAGTTTAGCTATAAAATGACATGGAAAAACTTGACATTTATAATTTGCGAATAGTAAAAGTAACTTCGTGAGCTTAAGAACAATTTTCTAGGAAATCCAAATTCTTCAAAGTAAAATAAAAGAGGAATCATATCCACGTGGTTAATAGTTCTGTAGATAAAAATTTATATCAGTTACCAAGACGCGTCGAAATCAACAGAAATTAGCAACTTTCATTAACAATACTTCTTGAACTATTGAATTTTAAGGGTATGATTACATGACATTATCTGTTCAAAATCACATTCCAAGTCAAGTGGTGAATTTTTATTCACTTGTAGTGAAACACCCCTGTATAAGAGTACTTTATAAGGATAGTTTTCTATCAAGTAATAAAGTAATATCAAAATCAAATTCTACGACCCAAAAGACACCTAAATACATTCGTAATTTTCTTTTATTCTGAGCGGGATTAGGCATGTTGAAAGTTTATGATGCTCTAGGCTATTGTGTGGTACTATAATTGTTCATTGATTGTTTCTAAAATCGCCAAAATTGATACTGTTGGTACAAAATAGAAAAGCCGAAGATTAAGATATAAAGAAATATGTTACATTAGGATACAATTGAAGTTACAACAGAGCAAATTTGGAAGTAGTTCGGAACGTTCGAAAACATATTCTTCGATGCACTGTACAGCGCCCATTGGCAATAAGATTGTAAATGCAAACGATAAGGGTCGATCTCGTGGCTGCCGGCTGCCGTTTAACAATGAAAGCTCAGCAAGTTCGAGTTCGCCTACCACGGACACGGTCCGATCGATGATATAAATCGCCGGGTTCGTTAGTAAAATCAGCGCAACGAGACCGGCGGCGCTTAAATGCACACCACGGATGAAAGGACGATAGCGCTACGTTAACGAGAGAAGGAGGTGCGAAAGAGAAATGGGTCGGCGTCCGCTGAAGGCATCACGCCACGTATTTTTGGTATACTTCCAGCCTCTTTCGACTGTCCCAACTGCTATCGGCGGTGACCCTTAGCTCCATCTCACGCCACCGGCTATACGGTGCAATTAGAGAAAAAATGAGCCGACAATGTGCCAAGGTAATGAGAAAAATGGTACGTCAGCTCTTATAATGAAAAACACTTAAATAGAATTATGGTGAGTGCGATGCTGGTAGAATTGATAATTATTTTTCATGTTTGAATTATTATCATTTCTGTTCGTCGAAAGGGTTTTCGATGGGTTGAATTAAATTATGGAAAATCTGTAATCACATGCAATGTATTTGCCAATAATTAAATGTAAATAAAGGTGAAGTATTTGTAAGAAATATTTGCACATAAATACCACTTATGTTAAAAAAATACAGTTATAAAGTAGAACTCGCAACAGTTTAATTACTTTTTCGACTTTAAAACATCAAAATGTTTTACATTTCCTATACTACCGAATGTTCGTAGAAAATGAATTACATATGTATATGTTTGTCTTTTTTGGATACTACAAAAGTTGCACTCGAATGAAACACGAGATACCGATAATTACAATAATAGCTCGAAATTCATAGCCGGCGATATGTATACCGATATTTCTCGAACAAAGGACCTACATATCTCCAATAGCTAAAGGGTCAAACCTAGTATAGTTATTATTAAACAATTTCATCTAGACGCCGCATGTCTATATCGATGCAACAGGCCTCCCTTCGGGAACGTGTTATTTCCGAAATGTATGCATCATGTTTTACATTCCGCTATATGTATATTATCACACGAACACAGATGTACGACTCGATCTTTCTCAGAGGGAAGGTAGGTAGAAAGGGAGCAGACGATATTAAAAGCGAATCCGATTACGAGGCAAACAGCATACTACCCCGAAAGGAAATGAAAGCGGATCTGGGCAACGGCGCGGCTAATTGGCACCTCTTTAATGTTGTACAACAGTAATAACTCAATGGTAGACCGTGTAATTAAGCATGATAAGTCACGGTTCCAGTAGGCGAAAGATTTCTTCCTCCTAGAGACGAATAATAATTTGCATTCCCGGGGGCGATGAAGATACCGGCGAAGATAGAATGCCCGAGCGAAAGAGACGCGCGTAACAGCGCGCAAATCAGTTTTGAGATCTGCCACCGATCTTCAACAGCCCCAACCATGGATCCGGCCTGTTTTTCGCGCTCTTCGCACATTCATCACGCGGCTTAACTATAGTTATGGCCAAATGTATTGGCTGATCACGTGGTTTTCTCCTCGACCGCTTTTTGGTTTCACTCTTACCGTTCGGCAATTAACAGTCGTCCTATAGAATCTTTCCGTTCCGCCCTTAAACTACGCTTGCCACGCTGCGGCACACACGCATAAAATTACACGTGGATAGATATAGCAAGAGTAAGCAAGATGCGACGCTTAAAACGGATATCGCGCGCGTTACTATGAATCACCCAGTGACGAAAATTTTGATTTCTATCATTTTCATCCTACCTTTATGAAAATAGCACTAATTAATTGGCGAAGCTTTTTCCGATAAAAATGAGTCCGAACGTGACATAAATCGGATTGAACTGAACAGTAGTCAATTTCAAATCACGCTTAAAAATTGTTCACTATTCGAAATATTTAAATTCATGACTGGTAAAACTGATCAGATCAATGTCGTGCATGGATTCATTTTCATTGGGAGAATGCCATCAATTTATTGATACTTTTTGCATAAAGATAAGATGAAAATCAGAGAAACTGAAATTTTTGAAATTGAATCCCGCATCCCTTTCAAGTGTCGCACTACTATAGAAAAAAAAAAAATTAAAGAGGTGTATCTTCGTAAGATACAAGACAAAAAGGGCATGTTGCCTTCAGAAGTACGGCAAAGATCGCGTTACAAATATAGATACGCCCATACATCTATGACGTTGACTTATTGAATCACTACATACATACATATATAGGGATTCTTGGTAGGGTTTGTCGGTGTGGAAAAGCGGCTGAGGAGAACCCCGACGTAGGCGTGTTCGCCAGCTTTGGGCGAACATCTTCGAATCTGATACTCCGTATGTACGTCGATATGGCAGGTGTGGCTGATGATGTCAACCTCCGGGCAAATCTTGACTGAATCCTTTGATTTTTCGCCTATCGTGATCGTCTCTTGTTATTTTGTTTATATGAATGTTCGAAAGAAACTGAATTTTTATACGTCAAATTTATACGTTTAACCACCCATTATTGCTGATTTGGTTCACCATTTTTAAATTTCTAAGATTTTCGTGGGATTTTTGTATTTTAAATGTGCACAGTGGTAAAAATATCAGACGATTCTTTACTTTCGAAATCTTTTTGTATTTTGTTGAAGATGAAGGAAAAAGATTAAAACTCTTGCTAAAGTAAACAATAATTTATTGCTTTCGTTTATACGGTCCGCCTAAAATCTTATATTGATTTCACGTTAGAAAAATTAAAGGAGTTTTGAAAATACGTATTAATTGAAGTTATTCTACGAATCTTGTGTTTTATTACAATTTTTAGACTTTTACTGAATTAAAAGAAACGATAATAAATATTTAGTAACGGCAATATTAATTCACCATAAATATTGCTGCGTAATCTGAAGAAATGAATTTTAGAGTTGTATCTTTTGATCTCTATAATGTGTCCGTTGAACCCTAGCAACCTCATTATTCCTAAATATCTTTGTTCTTAACCTACGTATAAAAACGTAATATTATTAGCAAACAGTTAATTCTTATTCTTTGTTAAATCACACAAAGTTTTAAAATGTGTAAATATAATTAATATTGTATTGAAAAATCGTGGTACAAAATGTTACATTTTGATCACGTTTGCCTCTTGTAGATGGAAGTAAATAAGGAATTTGGCAACTAAATTATTACGCCCGTCCCTCGATTCACGCGGTACTTTTAAATTGTTCCTCCGTTTGCGCGGTACTTTTTACGCGCAGTATCAGAAAATATATTGTTCAACGAGCTTTAAAATTTTAACAAGATTTAATAAAATGTTGCAGCGAATATCAGAAAATTTATGAAAAATTAGCAAAAGATAAGATTGAAGAAAAATCATCCAAAAACATAAACATTACTGATGAAAATGAAGTAGAACCTCCAAATATTTCAAGCAATGAGCGTAGTGACTTTGAGCCAATTAAAAAGAAAAGGATGATTGTTTTGAATTATAATACAGATAGTGACACTGAATAAAATTTATTTTGATTTACTGAATTATCATTTTTTTTTTTTGTCAATCTATGTGAAATAAATATTTTTATAACTTATACCGGCTTTTCTTTCTAGTATTTTTTTTTTCTACTGGCAGACTCTATTTACGCGATTTTATTCCATGTAAAAGAAACCGCATGGAACAAATACTCCGCGTAAATCAAGGGACAGGTGTAAATTTAAACGTAACTGTCTTATTTACTACAGCTTACTTCAGGCATGTCCAACTAAGAAATTATGTACCTACAAAAAAATGAAAAAGTGTCGATTATTCATCAACATGAGTATAAATTGTCTCGTGTCAAAACGAAAAATTGGAGTCACAATTATTGATTTTCTTTCAAATTTACAATACTTGACAGTCTTAAGAAACTAAAGTATGTAAAATTTTAGTTAGTAGTTAGAATTTTGAATTTTGTACCTATTTTAAAACTGAAGGAATGTTCTTTCCAAATGTATTTTCAGTAAGTACAACAATAATTGATCTGACAACTTCAAATGCCGATTTGACGCTGTTCCTCTTTTAATAATTCGTTGTTTATGTAAGTACTCCAAAATTCTTTTTCACGGCGTTATCTTTCATTTTACGTAATCCTGCAAAAGGAAAAAACAGTAACTCTAACCATGACAATAAACAAGCCAAAAACGCGGTAAATTTATAATTTTGCCCAGAGATTTATTCTATAAATAAAATGTTATCACGTTTTTCTGTTTCTTGAATATAGTTTTGTGACGGTACTAGACAGAGCAAAACTTTAATTGTGTGAATTAATCACTATGATATTTGACTCCATTTGCACTTTTAATATCTGTATTATACATATGTATGTACCTATGTATAAAAACTGTTCCGTATTCTACAAGTGTAACGAATCTCTGTTTTATACGTAATTATTTCTAATAGTTAACACAACTAATTGTGAATGTCGGTGGATGAAGAAACAAGCGACAGAGATCGAAAGATGTAATAATCTGCAGATTTATTGCAGTTTTACGCCGAAAGTCGTGATAGTGCGATTTTCACAATCTTTAACCGTTTGTAGCTCGTAGCAACAAGCAAAACTTTAATTGTGTGAATTAATCACTATGATATTTGACTCCATTTGCACTTTTAATATCGGTATTATACATATGTATGTACCTATGTATAAAAACTGTTCCGTATTCTACAAGTGTAACGAACCTCTGTTTTATACGTAATTATTTCTAATAGTTAACACAACTAATTGTGAATGTCGGTGGATGGAGAAACAAGCGACAGGGATCGAAAGATGTAATAATCTGCAGATTTATTGCAGTTTTACGCCGAAAGTCATGATAGTGCGATTTTCACAATCTTTAACCGTTTGTAGCTCGTAGCAACATTAACCGATTTTGATGAAATTTTCAGCGCGTGTATAATTGACATAGATCTACAAAACGTATTTTTTAGATTTTCATTACGAGCTCAGATAAAAAAGTTGTAAAAACGACCTTTGCTATTTTCTTCGTGATTCTTCAAATTCTTCAAAAATTTATACAAACGTCAGAATGGCGGCAAAAAACCATGTCTTTAAGCCTTATACAAATAGTGGTGCAAAGTCAAAGTCAAGCGATCGGTAACCGAGAAGTCGCGCGTACGCGTCGCTCACGATAGCGCGCGGGTGAATCTCTGTTCGCCCGTCCCTGAGCGCGGGCTCTACGCGCGCTGTGATTGGCCAGTGTTTTTCGTTAATAATTCGAAAACGAAGCTTCAAACTACATTTTGGAAAAGGAAAAAGTTGTTCAGAGTCACCCCAGCAACCCCCCATTTCCGGATGTTCGAAGAGTTACGGGCCACCCTGTATATGTTGTTAACTAATTTGTCTATGTTGATGACGTTTGATGTCGCTCTTGCTTATTATTACAGTGCCCCCTTGTGCTTTTCCTGATGGGTGATTCGTATCATATATGGTATAGTATGGAATTCTTTATGTAGCGTTCCGTAGTGAAATGTGTTTCTAAAACGAGCAGTATGTCAATGTTGTTATTGTACATGAATGTTCTAGTTTCAAGGATTCTTTGTTATAAATCATCGGAGTTCCAAAGTGCTATTTTCACAGTGTCTATTTCTATCTTTGGGTTAAAGTGTTTGTGAGTAATTGTAACATGCCTGGAATTTGTTGTGTTTGCTGCCGAAGTAATGCATTTTGTTCAATTATCATTTGTGCTAACATTTCTGTGTTTTTGATAAATTGTTTGAGGAGCACTTTAATTTTTGTAGCGTCATTATTGTTGTTAATTTGACTTCGATTGCTTGGTGATAATGAAGGGGTAATCACTTGTGCGTAGCTTCGACCACAAAGGTGTTAGTATTTTTATAATCAGTGCTTAAAGTAGTATATGTGTTCGGTGCTAAGTTTGTTTCTGTAATCTTTTGTTGTAAGTATTCTTTGTTGCACGTTCTGCTTCGAAGTGGTGGCAATAGATCTCTATAATTGTTTTCTGACTTCGCAGCCTTTGTACCTGACTGGGTGGTTTCCATTGCAACTGTAGCATTTTACGATAGTTCGGTTGTTATTATGGCGTTTAGAATTTTGTTCATGTGAAAAATATCCTTATTGTTCTTTTTAGGTTTAAGGTTCTTAGGTTCCATTAGAAATAATTGTAATGGCTGCTTCGTATCGTATTTTGTCGTGTTATTTACTGCTCTTACCTAGTGACACCTTTTTATTAGTTTTGCCACGATATTTATGCTGGTTTTGTGGGTGTCATCCTCTCTGATAACTGCTTCATAATCCTTTTCTATATGAGTTGGCGTGTATATGGTTTCCAGCATTTTTTTGTTGTAATACTTGCGTTACTTTACGAAAGATTTAAGGGATATTTGTTTATATTTTGACTGAATTCAATTTTAATTGTTTTATGCTGTAATTTCCTGTACCTGTAGTGTTAAGGCGTATCCTGTAGCCGGATTTATGGCAGCGAGTCAAGTGGTCGCCGTCTCAGGCAAATATCGCTTTTTCAAAACACCACAAGTGTTTATTGCGTTGCCTGCGACACTTAATCCCTTAGACCAGACCCTGCCATAAATTCTGGAGTCTCCGAATGGAAAATAGAAAAGTGGCCCACGACTTTTGCCAACGTCGATGGGCCACTTGACTTTAACAAAGCCTAGAAAAGCGGAGATTCCACAGGATTTCCACGCGTCCGTCCACCGAACACTTTCTTCGGTCGTTGTTTACCCCACCCTAAGATAACGCGCTAAGGGCGAAATGGAGGGAGGTTGCGATGCACCGGAGTAAACTGATTGGTGATTTAGAAAAGGAAAAATCACCAATCAGGGTGTTTTTAGGAAAATAGGAGTCTTCATCGAGGGAAACCGCAGAGACTCCAGCAGAAACACTTGGCCTCTCGCAAGAGAAACACCTCTCACTTCGCAGTAGAATTTATATCTTGAATTAGTTGTAGAAAATAGAACATAAAATAAAAACTTAGTGTTTCAATCAAGAAACTGGTCCTTGGAAGCCTTAGAACATTAGTCGGCACACACGTGCAAAAACCGGCAAAACTTGAACGATCGAAAGATCAACCGCAAGCCCCTAACATGTAGTATTATATAATAGTTCGATAAGGGGATGTATTATTTGTGCGTCAACGAAGATAGGAGGTGCTCTAATGGTACGAGATGTGGTTTCGTTATTTGATTCCATGTCTATTTCTTACAGGAGTGAGCTGTAAGAATTTCCGAGTGTAATATCTGCAAGCTATTGTTGTATTTAGATAGTCTCAGTTGTGTTCATGCTTGGGATTATTTTACGTTTTTTATGTGATATAACGTATTTTCAGTTGTCGTTTTGGCTGTTCGTTTCATCGTTATTGCCGCTTTCCTTGTGATTTTGTGGTTTCTACCACCCGCTTGTGCTTGAGCTTTTTCTTCTGGATCGTTAGTTGTTGGTTTTGTGTTTTTGTGATTTTATTTATAGTACACTTTTCGCCTTTAGCAGTTATTTTGATTGGTGCAATATGTTGAGCCATGTTGATATCTGTTGCGTTTTATTGTTTCCACTGGCGGTTAACCGCCGCTGCTCACTACTAGTCGCACTGACGCTTGTTTTGTTTACCACAGGAGCACGATTACACACGTCTGCTTCGCTCGGCTGTTCGAGTGGAACTGAACTTATAATGTGACTTATAATTGTATAATATCTATAATACAATGTGTCTGCATAATATAAAGATATTTGAACATAAATATCGTATAAGTATAGACTTTGATACTTGTAAGCAAACGTAATATGGTGGACAGTATTTAGAACGCATGCTGCGTAATAATAATAGAAATAAGTGAACTTATTTTGAAAATCATTTATCTCCTTCCGAAAAAAACATGTACAAATAGTAACCAAGGTATATTAAACCTAACCAATACCTATAAATGTCTTAATGACGTCTTTCAAAAAGTGGCATTTGACCTAATCCAGATCTGATGAAGAAATTTTAAAGACATCTTGGTTTATAATATAGTACGTCATTCAGACGTCTTTTGGAGTTCCTTAAGCCTTTACTGGGCGTTTTTAAAACGTCTTCAATGTCTTACAGTTAGACAGACTTCTTCAACCCTCTTCTTTAACTGTATATTTGTTAAATAATACAATTATGATTCTATAATCCAAGACGCCCGTGTTGTCTATAGTACACAGAAAACAATGATCAAGAAGAAAACCATAATTTTACAATACAAAATGTACACGATGGTCATAACACCCAGAAAACAATTGACAGTCAAAAGTTGTCGAAGCAGCGAGAATGTCTCTGAACTGCTAAATTTTTTATTCACTGTCCACGCAACTCGTAATTTAAAAAGCAAACAAAATAATGTGTAGATCGTTTTCCGTGGCCTCGAGTACGATCGAAGAAATCGAAAGGATCGTTACGGTATCGGTAAACGCCTCCGATCGTGGGCCGAAACTCTCATGGCAAGATAGTAAGTCAGAGTTAAGGTAGGTCGGGGCGTAGCCCAGGATCCAACAAGTCAATAACTCGTACCGTGCCTCCTCCACCTACAATGAGAAATCGCTGTGGTGTACAATGAATGTGGGTGTGCAGTGACGTATCATCGAGAAGTTGGTGCGCGCGAATATGTCTTCATGGAATTGAAACCCAGGGCGACAGGATATTCCTCGTGTTCGCGAGCAAAAATCGCGGCCGCGATCTAGTCGAAGAAAAAGAAAACTAATTGTTTGCCAAATAACTATTTTTCGACTATGATTTTTGTCGCGCTTTTGGTAGCATGATTTTTGATTTGGTAGCATCTATGTATTTCTAATGGACAAAATGTCAATGTTGTATTGGTGAATGTTGAAATGTAATCAATGCAATTCTCAGATACACTGTATACTTTCAACATATACTTAATATACACTTGAAATGTTTCACCGACTCTGCTGTTAATTTAGAATACATGTCATACCGATACATGCGTGCTATAATAGTGTCATATGCGTAACAGACGCCGCTTGGGTTGTTCGGCCGTACCGACGAGCCGAACAATAACATCGCTAGTTTCAATAGACAGCACCTTCTAAAAAGCGAGGTCTTAGCCGGCATGGGCAAATTACTTTATTACACCAAAAATTCGACGACTCTCACACCTGGACACCACATGCCCTAAGCAATAAAACAGACCTTCGACATCACCAATTTTCAGACAAGCAATATAACAAATGTAAGAACAAATTCCCCACTTTCACACCACCACCAGACACACCCCAAACACACCGAAAAAACCAATCACCACACACTTCCACCACCTACGACAGTTTTCACACCACCAATCACAACACACACGTAGTTTATAAAATAGCGAACACCACACGACACGACACACAATTTTCCGATCGGTAAACTTAGGCATTTCGCGCTCTGTTCACGTTCATTCACAAATA
>NW_017100130.1:441722-448991 GCF_001263275.1 Habropoda laboriosa | reverse complement strand
TATTTTTATAAGGCTTAGAGAAATGGTTTTTTGCCGTCATTCCCACGTTTGTATAAATTTTTGAAAAAATTTCAATTAGTCGGAATCGCGCGCGAATTAGCCTTGTTCTCCGTTCCTGAGCGCGGGCTCCACGCGCGCTCTGATTGCCCAGTGTTTTTCGTTAATAATTCAAAAACGAAGCTTCAAACAACATTTTGGTAAAGGACAAAGTTGTTCAAAGTCACCCCAGCAACCCCGCATTTCCGGGTGTTCGAGGAGTTACGGGACACCCTGTATATAGTTTTAACAGCAAACTGTTGTACGTTAATAATCTATCTTTCGAGCACTACCTGAGTCCCCTATCCCGAGTAGATTCCTTAAATGGTCTGACTCAAAAAAAGGGACAATTATCGGTTTCGCAACAAACATATCGCGATTCGTAGCAATAGGCATTCAACAATGTTTAATGTTTTTCAAAGGTTTCTATGACAAAAGATGCATGTATGCGTTTAATAAGTTTGTAATTGTAACAACTCTAGAAAGGAATCATTGTTGCCTTATAATAACATTGCAGTGATTTTAACCCTTTACAATCTGAGATCTTTTTGGTATAGGAAAGGTTGCGAATTGGATCTTCTTTGAAATTTTTTCAAACTAACGTATAAACTATACTATTTTACCTCAATATTCGATGTATTTTCTATTTTACTCTGGTGAACAAATTTACAGAGGCCCATAGATCTGCTCTCTGGCTTGATTAATTATTTACCATGTGACAATTATTTAATGTCGCTTAGGGTTAATAATTTAGTAAATATCATAATAGAATATTTTTCGTTGAAGTTCAACTGTAAATGGTTCTTTTAATTGTTACGTAACATATTTTTCAATGCTCAAATAACGTATTTGAATTATTGGATACTTAAGAACGTCTACCCGGAAAATTTCATCTTTAAATGCATTGCAAGTTTAATGGTACAAATACAAATTAAAATCTGTATTCGAATTTATCATAATTCAATTCATTACAGAAATAATCGTAAAAACATTAATCCAACTACATGTTTTCATATGTTTTGTTTGTTTTCTAGTACAAAATTTTTAATTTAAACACTTAATTTATAATAGACACTAATTTACGATAATTTCCGACTTCTAACGTTCTGAAAATGAGATCTTAAATAATACTTGTGAAATAAAAGTGTACGAAAGACTGTTGAAGATAATAAGAGAAATCTGTAATCGTGCTACAATAGATCGATATTGCTGTCGAAGGAGGGTCCAGTTATTTCGTTGGCCGACAGTTAGCGATATTATTTCTCACTATTGGACTGTTTCGAGAATGCTCGTACGGTTGCATAAAACGTGCAGCGTGGCTGCGTGAGGCACGAGGCAATAATAACTCATAGCTTCAGGGCCCACAGCACGCAGCCTGTGCTCGCGATTCTAATCCTTGGGCAATTTACACAGAGCACCGTAAAATAAGAACCGCACAAACAACAGCCATAGAGTCTTTCTCCACTCCTTTGGATCGGCCGAACACGTTTCGCAGAAGAGAATTCGCAGTGGTGAGTGAATTGCGAAAAAACAACTCACTCTTTCTGCCGAATATTCCTCGAAAATAACGCTTCTCAAGCTCCTTTCATATCTAACGACTCCTTGTCGTAATAAAATAAGCGACAAAGTATCCGTCAGTTTGTTCATGTTTCACGGTGAAACCGAATGATAAAATGCAGTCGTCGGTATTCATCGAATGTAAGAGTATATGTTATTTCTACAACAATAAATAAATTAGCAACATGAAAACGTAACGTTCTTATTTGACGATTTTTCTTTTTTAAGTGATAAAAATTATAACAATTTGAGCGTACATCTTGATACATTGTAAACTGTATTACGGCAAGCAACTTTAGTCTAGATTTAACATAACAGATGTACTGTATAAGGAAATAGTTAACACTTTATTATTCGACACATCCTTATTTTAAATCGTCCATCGAAAATTCTTACATCCAATTGAAACCTACATATATTATAAATATTACATTTTCTCAACCAGAAAGATGCGGCTGCATGGCACAATTAATGAAATATTTATGAAATATAAAATTCTTTTTATAAAGTTGAAATGTAATTTATTGTTTGATTTTAACAATATCAAATACTCTCGCTTGTAATCTACATTTTTGTTTTTTATTTCAAATGCGCAAAGTTGTATTTATTTTTTTCTGTAAATAATATTCGAAAGGACTGGAATATAGGAAATAAAGCTTCCCGTGTATTTTCTTTTAACATAAGTGAAAATAGTAAAATGTGTTCTAACGTAAGAGCATATGTACAAAGTGTAGAAACAAAATATGTACATATGAGACCAACAGTTTGTAATATACTGAATCATAAATTTGTGCATTGTTTATCATTTAATTTCACAGCACAAATGTGTGCAGTTACATTTTTTACAATATTTTAAATTCCTTTGCACGCTGACAGTAGCTTCTTAACGTTAAAAATGTCACAAAATTATAATTATTCCTAACACAACTTATCTGGCGTTCAGTTTTACGTCACACCTTGCCATTTTTCTAACCATTTAATAATAATAGAAAAAGAGGCAGGTAATATTTCCTTGTATAAATAAGTCTTTCCAAATAATTTCAACAAATCCTTGAATTCTAAAAGACTACACACACAAGCAGAACTAATATTCAAGTAAATAGAACACTGTTAAGGAAGTGCAATAAATGGACAGCAGAATCCAATATCGTGAAGAAGTATATGTGTAGTTAAGCTATCTGAACAAATGCAAGATATTTCTCCAAAAAAGACACCTGCAAAATGAACCCTTTAACTGGGGTCAAAATTCTTCCAAATGGAATTCTGTTAATCATTGTGGTGGACCAACAAATGAAGGTTCATCTGTGTCCTGGCAAATTCCTACAGCGGTCAAAAACCCAGAAATCGGCCAGAAACGTCTCGCTGACACCCGAGGGAGGGCTCAGACCAACGAGTAAACCTTTCTTAATAAACGGCCCTGAGATATCACGAAATCCGTCGAAAGGGGTCCGCGGGCGAGGACCTTCGAACCTGCATCTCTTCCTCGTATCCTCCGTCGCCAGACGCTCTTTTTAACTGGCGCTTCATCGGCTAGTCTACGCGCTTCGGGCTGAATTTCGCTGGAAAAAAACGACAAGACACATCAAGTGAATGATGTTCTCATAAAGAAACTCTGACTAAATCGCAAAATGTCGTTACATAGAACTGGTACGGCGATTAATTGGCGGTGTCTTGCAAACCGGAGGGTAAACCAATGTAACAAATTAATGCTCCCTCACAGCTCCCTCCAACCTTGCTAGGAACATGTCCACAGATTCGTTTTCGACTTAACCCTTTATTTCTTGAAGCACTGAAAATTAGGCAATTGATTTGAAACTTGCAAGAGATACCACTTAAGTGTCAAACGTTGATTTTAATCAAATGTATATATGATATAGTACTTGGAAAAATATTTGATACGTACTTTGTTTTTATCAGTAATCGTTCATATCTAAAGAATAAAAATTACCCTTAAGTAAGGATGGAAAAGATGTTTCCTTGAATATCTCAAAAACTATTAGCTGTTGAGAAATGGTTTAAACGGCAAAGTTATATGTCTTGGAACGAAGAATTCAGTTATATAAACAACTTTCAGAAAAGTCTGCTTATTTAAGTACTATATTAACAATTTTCAATTTCTCACACATTTTTATAACAAATTGTTTTATTTTCGTGTAAATTAGTAAATATGAACTATAAACAAAAGCGAAAAGTACAAGTAAATTGAAATTAAAACTGTTGTAATAAATCTATTATTTGCTCGAGGTGGGACTCATAAAGAAACATTGTTACTTGTAGGCATTTTGGGACGGTTTATGGCTTGGCCTGCGCCTCTTGGCGAGTGACAAACACCAGACCCGAGTACCCATCAGTTCGGCCCAGCGATATCTTTGCCATTCGACGAGAGTCGGTTCTTAGCTTCGGTAATAGACGGACGCCGAAGAGTCCGAAATAAACTACTTTGCACGACATCCTGATCTGAGTAAAGTTCATTAGACCACCTCCTACAAAAAAAAATTGGAATGAGAAAGCGCTTACATTTTTTTTGTTTAAATCAAATTAAAAGCTTCGCTAGAAATATCGATATAGATTATAAAACTCGACACGAACTTATGGGATGACCTAATATTTTCTATTACAATATTTTTTCAATTTTAACATCGAAACATCGATGGATACTTGTATTGGTTTCTCCATTGTACACCGCACAGTGAGATACTTATTTTATCTCACGATCGGGTTCATTGACAAGAGCAAGTCATAGCGGAGCAATTACAAAGGCATTCGGACATCGTTTACACTTTACGAGGCAGTAAAGGGGTGGAGAAATGCCGTAGGCGAGAATGGTCTTCAGGATATTAGCACGTTATTGCCAGAGTTTATTGGTTTTATCGATTTCCCCGCTGTCCTATTCCCGGCTCCCTGTTGTCCGGTGTAAAAACGAATTAACATCCGAGTGATTTGCTAAACGTGACATCGTACCAATTGGACGTTGTTCCGGGCCATGGGAAATTTTTGGTATAATCGACCAAGTAGCTTTCGCCGGCCTGTTTATCAAATGGCCTGCTATTATTGACGTGAATGAATAATAAATTCCCACCGTTAATTTAGTTCACAAACATGCCAATATTTTATGTCAAATATTGAATAAAGCGTTACAGATTCTCGTGTTGTGTGCATAGCGCAATTACGGTAATATCTTCGATGTGAAAATATTTGCCGACGGTCAATGTTCCGAATATTTAATCGAAGATTGCGCGAAACTGTAGCATTTTTTATTATTCATCGTCAGTGTGCCATTTGGATCACTGAGATTGTTGAAATGAAATATTCGTGGACGATAAACGATAAAAATGAATTACGAATATTTAAGACAAATTTTTAGTTACCGACTATTGATTTAATTTCTCGTTAAAATGGAACACTTAGCTCTGTTTATGAAAGGAAAATGTTGAGTTGAAAGTTGGACAACGATTTAATGTCAAGTACCTGGAGGTGTTTCTCACGTGATAGTCTTGGTCCGTTAATACAAATAAAAGAAACTATGGATAGATTCGTGTATCGTGATATCTTACAAAATCATATGCTGCCATTTGCTAACGAGAAAATGTCAACAGAATGGTCATTTCAACATGATAATGACCCAAAACATTCTTCTAAATTAATTAAGGCATTTCTCATGGAGCAAAATGTTAATGTAATCAAGTGGCCAAGTCAGTCTCCAGACTTGAACCCAATTTGTGGGATTACGTTGGACGTCAATTGGGAAGTCATTATTTTGCCAATAAGACGGAGTTAATACAAGAAATCACGAAAATATGGTCTGAAATACCGGTTGAGTTTTGTGTTCGATTAATCGAGTCAATGCCACGCAGATGCCATGCAGCCATCAAATCCAAGGGTTATCCAACACCTTACTAGATTATCACGAAAATTACAGACATTTACATACCGTTGTTTGTGTTAAAAGTGGTGACCTAATTCATGCAAAGTATTGTCACAAAGCTTTTGCTTTGTTTCCTCGGCTCAATATTAATTGTAGTCCTTATGCAAGTATAATCGAACAAAACCTTATTATATGTTGATGTATGAAATGTTATCTCTTTATGCTATTTTCAATTCCAACCTATGTATCTCAGAAGATGAAAAATATACAGTAATACTCAAACGATCGTTTTGTTTCTTAACTTTTGTCAGTAAGTGTATGTATGTAGGTACAATGGAATTTGTATTTTTATTATCACATCGAAATACATGCGATATAATTCAAATACATAAAAATAATTGGAGTTAGAATGCACTTGCGATTTTTCTAGCCCGCGAAATGCAATTTCTAACTTTCATTTGATTTTACATTGCCCACGTCACTGTACATTTCTAGATTCAAATTTTGTAAAGTATAGACCAAAGAATGAAGGAGCAATTTTATATTGGTGATATCTGGTCGGGAACAATTGATAAAATAACACCAATATTGGAATACACTCATGATATCTTCAACATGTGAAGCGTAATCCACGAATCTTATTATCGTTCTTTACAACGTGTCTACGACACTATACAAACGTAAGACATACATTTTATAAAGAAAGAACCAGAGAATGAGGGGATAATTATATATTTTTGGAGGTACAGTCAATATATGATATGCTATATAACGTATAAACTTCGTTTCAATTTGCTAAATATCTAAGTGCCGTGGTTGGCCATTGCCTCTGGGACTTTAGTCGACACCAGCTTTGTTGGGAAGTTGTTGGGACTTCGTCAAATACGAGTCACTGGGAGGAAATGACTTGGAAACGTTCGGGATTTCGATTACGTTGCCTACCCCGAGAATAGGGGGTAGAAGTGGACATTTGAAAAGCTTGCCCCCAACGCGAGCACACACAATTAGCAGAAAGTACTCGAACTTAAACATTCATTTGTCAGTCACAGTACAGCACTCATTTGTCTATCGCACTATCAAAGCCCCGTATCCTAGTATAAATTCTTAATAAACACAACTTTAGAGCAGACATAAATACCTGTATATCTGTACAAAATGATTTTGTTGTATGTATAAGTAAATAGGTTGAACTGTTTTGGAAGGTCAACATTTACAAAATTCTTGAAGTTGTAAGTTCTTTTGACCTTTGCATATTGCAACTAATATAAAATTACTGTATAATAATTAATTTTTAAACGACAATGGATTAATATTTAATTATTTTTACAAAATTTATGTAACTTTTTCCTCGAAACTCAATAGTTAACGAAATATCGTTAATAAAATTTACTAAATTTTTGCTAATTTTACTCATCGTAACACTTTAATAAACTATAATCTTCGGAAGTAATAATCTTACAGGTATGAATTTTCTTCTTTTTAGGCTTTGAAAGTCATTCTTTTCTTTTTTAAAAATTCTAAATAAACTTTTACTTTGCAATTTTCTAGATCCAACTTATATGATTTTTATGCTTAGAATAATCATTAAAACCAACTGGTAAATTTCCGCTTGCCCGTTGCAAAACACACCGAATAATATAGTACACGTACATATGTATAATGTATGTATATATTACATATGCAGAGTCCTATCAACTCCGGACACGTCATATATCTTCATTGTTTCAAGCGAAAACATTACTTACAAATTTGTACGATTGCAAAGAAGACATAACATAATGGCAATGGTTTTTTTACAGGTGGAAAGAATC
>NW_017100130.1:417767-441434 GCF_001263275.1 Habropoda laboriosa | reverse complement strand
AATTAATGAAATAATTATGAAATATAAAATTCTTTTTATAAAGTTGAAATGTAATTTATTGTTTGATTTTAACAATATCAAATACTCTCGCTTGTAATCTACATTTTTGTTTTTTATTTCAAATGCGCAAAGTTGTATTTATTTTTTTCTGTAAATAATATTCGAAAGGACTGGAATATAGGAAATAAAGCTTCCCGTGTATTTTCTTTTAACATAAGTGAAAATAGTAAAATGTGTTCTAACGTAAGAGCATATGTACAAAGTGTAGAAACAAAATATGTACATATGAGACCAACAGTTTGTAATATACTGAATCATAAATTTGTGCATTGTTTATCATTTAATTTCACAGCACAAATGTGTGCAGTTACATTTTTTACAATATTTTAAATTCCTTTGCACGCTGACAGTAGCTTCTTAACGTTAAAAATGTCACAAAATTATAATTATTCCTAACACAACTTATCTGGCGTTCAGTTTTACGTCACACCTTGCCATTTTTCTAACCATTTAATAATAATAGAAAAAGAGGCAGGTAATATTTCCTTGTATAAATAAGTCTTTCCAAATAATTTCAACAAATCCTTGAATTCTAAAAGACTACACACACAAGCAGAACTAATATTCAAGTAAATAGAACACTGTTAAGGAAGTGCAATAAATGGACAGCAGAATCCAATATCGTGAAGAAGTATATGTGTAGTTAAGCTATCTGAACAAATGCAAGATATTTCTCCAAAAAAGACACCTGCAAAATGAACCCTTTAACTGGGGTCAAAATTCTTCCAAATGGAATTCTGTTAATCATTGTGGTGGACCAACAAATGAAGGTTCATCTGTGTCCTGGCAAATTCCTACAGCGGTCAAAAACCCAGAAATCGGCCAGAAACGTCTCGCTGACACCCGAGGGAGGGCTCAGACCAACGAGTAAACCTTTCTTAATAAACGGCCCTGAGATATCACGAAATCCGTCGAAAGGGGTCCGCGGGCGAGGACCTTCGAACCTGCATCTCTTCCTCGTATCCTCCGTCGCCAGACGCTCTTTTTAACTGGCGCTTCATCGGCTAGTCTACGCGCTTCGGGCTGAATTTCGCTGGAAAAAAACGACAAGACACATCAAGTGAATGATGTTCTCATAAAGAAACTCTGACTAAATCGCAAAATGTCGTTACATAGAACTGGTACGGCGATTAATTGGCGGTGTCTTGCAAACCGGAGGGTAAACCAATGTAACAAATTAATGCTCCCTCACAGCTCCCTCCAACCTTGCTAGGAACATGTCCACAGATTCGTTTTCGACTTAACCCTTTATTTCTTGAAGCACTGAAAATTAGGCAATTGATTTGAAACTTGCAAGAGATACCACTTAAGTGTCAAACGTTGATTTTAATCAAATGTATATATGATATAGTACTTGGAAAAATATTTGATACGTACTTTGTTTTTATCAGTAATCGTTCATATCTAAAGAATAAAAATTACCCTTAAGTAAGGATGGAAAAGATGTTTCCTTGAATATCTCAAAAACTATTAGCTGTTGAGAAATGGTTTAAACGGCAAAGTTATATGTCTTGGAACGAAGAATTCAGTTATATAAACAACTTTCAGAAAAGTCTGCTTATTTAAGTACTATATTAACAATTTTCAATTTCTCACACATTTTTATAACAAATTGTTTTATTTTCGTGTAAATTAGTAAATATGAACTATAAACAAAAGCGAAAAGTACAAGTAAATTGAAATTAAAACTGTTGTAATAAATCTATTATTTGCTCGAGGTGGGACTCATAAAGAAACATTGTTCGAGGTTACTCTCATTTTGAACGACGTATAGATAAATATAACAAAAATTAAATCTAAAACCTTCCTAAGAAGTATGTGTTTCTTTTGCGTGCGTTCCAAGAAATCGGTTTTCTCTTTTACTACATCTGTTTAGTTTTAGACCTAAGTGTTTATGATACTCAACAAAAGGCCCTTCGGTCCCAAGCGGTGTCGCAGGCAATTTTCGGGCATTGCGTTGGAACGTTTTCAGTCCGAGTATAGTGCTCTTGCTAGCAACTTCGAATAGCGAACCTTCCTTGTGCGTAATAAAGAATATAATTTAAAATAAGAAATATTTCATTATTTCATAATTCCTAAAACCCATAATCCAATAAAAACATCTCTCAATAAGTAGAGTATACAATGTAAGCAAACGTTTTTGAGGATGTTTAGTCTCCTCTCTGACATCGTCTAGTGTGGTTTGTATTGTTAGCTGCATTAAATATGACAAGAAGACAACATTTAACTGAAACCAAGAAACAAAGAGTAGTTGAAATGTTTAAAAAAGGCCAGCGAAAAATTAACATTGCAAAAGTATTTGGTGTGAATCGTTGCGTTATCACGAAGATTATAAAACGATTTCATGAATATGGAACTGTTAAAATGGCACTACGAACCGGCAGACCGCGAAAAACAAGTCAAAAGCTAGATCGTCGAATAGCAAGGCTCTCTAAATGCAATCCATTTTGCACTGCTTCCGAAATTAAAAATCAATTGGGTCTCGAAAACATTAGCAGCAGAACAGTTAGCCGTCGTTTAGACGAAAATAATGTTTTTTCACGCAGAGCATGTAAGAAACCATTTGTTTCAAAAAAGAATCGGAAGCTCGGTTAGAGTTCGCTAAAGAACACATTAACTGGACTTACTGAATGGTCAAAAATTCTATAGAGTGATGAAAGTAAGTTCAACTTATTTGGAAATAACTCCAGAAGTAACGTGCGACGTCCAATTGGACAACGATTTAATGTCAAGTACCTGAAACCCACAGTAAAATTTGGTGGTGGTAATGTGATGGTATGGGGGTGTTTCTCACGTGATAGCCTTGGTCCGTTAATACATATAAAAGAAACTACGGATAGATTCGTGTATCGTGATATCTTGCAAAATCATATGCTGCCATTTTCTAACGAGAAAATGTCAACAGAATGGTCATTTCAACATGATAATTACCGAAAACATTCTTCTAAATTAATTAAGGCATTTCTCATGGAGCAAAATGTTAATGTAATCAAGTGGCCAAGTCAGTCTCCAGACTTGAACCCAATTTGTGGGATTACGTTGGACGTCAATTGGGAAGTCATTATTTTGCCAATAAGACGGAGTTAATACAAGAAATCACGAAAATATGGTCTGAAATACCGGTTGAGTTTTGTGTTCGATTAATCGAGTCAATGCCACGCAGATGCCATGCAGCCATCAAATCCAAGGGTTATCCAACACCTTACTAGATTATCACGAAAATTACAGACATTTACATACCGTTGTTTGTGTTAAAAGTGGTGACCTAATTCATGCAAAGTATTGTCACAAAGCTTTTGCTTTGTTTCCTCGGCTCAATATTAATTGTAGTCCTTATGCAAGTATAATCGAACAAAACCTTATTGTATGTTGATGTATGAAATGTTATCTCTTTATGCTATTTTCAATTCCAACCTATGTATCTCAGAAGATGAAAAATATACAGTAATACTCAAACGATCGTTTTGTTTCTTAACTTTTGTCAGTAAGTGTATGTATGTAGGTACAATGGAATTTGTATTTTTATTATCACATCGAAATACATGCGATATAATTCAAATACATAAAAATAATTGGAGTTAGAATGCACTTGCGATTTTTCTAGCCCGCGAAATGCAATTTCTAACTTTCATTTGATTTTACATTGCCCACGTCACTGTACATTTCTAGATTCAAATTTTGTAAAGTATAGACCAAAGAATGAAGGAGCAATTTTATATTGGTGATATCTGGTCGGGAACAATTGATAAAATAACACCAGTATTGGAATACACTCATGATATCTTCAACCTGTGAAGAGTAATCCACGAACAAATAAACTACTTTGCACGACATCCTGATTTGAGTAAAGTTCATTAGACCACCTCCTACATACTAATGTTTCACATAGTGAGGAATTACATCTGTATTCAAATAGGTCCATAGTCTGATGGAATATTTCATCCTACTTAAAAAAAGATTGCGGTGCCGCTCATTGTTACAATCGGTACAAGCCATTTCATGTCAAAACATACAAAATTGCGGTCATAGTCGCCGATACTTTTTCTAAACTTACAACATTTGTCGACAGTCTTGAAAAACTAAAAGTTTTGAAATACTGAACCGAATGAGCCAACAGGTTACAATTTCAATACCAATGTTTCAGCACTACTTGAAGTCAATTTTTATTATTCTTGTATTCCTTTGAAATCTGAAGAAACGCCTTTTCCAAATATACATATAAATTTTATTTATTATTAGCAAACGTAATAATAATCAATGTTACGATTTCAAAATTTTCAAAAAGATGAAGAGATTTCGGGAATACTGATAAGAAATAAAGTTCATCTACCATGACATATGTGCACTACAGTGCATAAGTATTTGGCCACCCTATAAAATGGAATAACTTTTTTAAAATTGGGCCAAACGATTTGAGTTTCTTTGAGAAGTTAGAAATATTAGTTTACTAGATGACGTGTACAAAAAATTTTGAAAAATTTGTAGTTCGTGGGAATCGCGAAGAAAATTGTAAAGGTTACATATTACAACATTAACTGGACTGTTACTGAATGGTCAAATTATTTGGAAATAACTCCAGAAGTAACGTGCGACGTCCAATTGGACAACGATTTAATGTCAAGTACCTGAAACCCACAGTAAAATTTGGTGGTGGTAATGTGATGGTATGGGGGTGTTTCTCACGTGATAGCCTTGGTCCGTTAATACATATAAAAGAAACTACGGATAGATTCGTGTATCGTGATATCTTGCAAAATCATATGCTGCCATTTTCTAACGAGAAAATGTCAACAGAATGGTCATTTCAACATGATAATTACCGAAAACATTCTTCTAAATTAATTAAGGCATTTCTCATGGAGCAAAATGTTAATGTAATCAAGTGGCCAAGTCAGTCTCCAGACTTGAACCCAATTTGTGGGATTACGTTGGACGTCAATTGGGAAGTCATTATTTTGCCAATAAGACGGAGTTAATACAAGAAATCACGAAAATATGGTCTGAAATACCGGTTGAGTTTTGTGTTCGATTAATCGAGTCAATGCCACGCAGATGCCATGCAGCCATCAAATCCAAGGGTTATCCAACACCTTACTAGATTATCACGAAAATTACAGACATTTACATACCGTTGTTTGTGTTAAAAGTGGTGACCTAATTCATGCAAAGTATTGTCACAAAGCTTTTGCTTTGTTTCCTCGGCTCAATATTAATTGTAGTCCTTATGCAAGTATAATCGAACAAAACCTTATTGTATGTTGATGTATGAAATGTTATCTCTTTATGCTATTTTCAATTCCAACCTATGTATCTCAGAAGATGAAAAATATACAGTAATACTCAAACGATCGTTTTGTTTCTTAACTTTTGTCAGTAAGTGTATGTATGTAGGTACAATGGAATTTGTATTTTTATTATCACATCGAAATACATGCGATATAATTCAAATACATAAAAATAATTGGAGTTAGAATGCACTTGCGATTTTTCTAGCCCGCGAAATGCAATTTCTAACTTTCATTTGATTTTACATTGCCCACGTCACTGTACATTTCTAGATTCAAATTTTGTAAAGTATAGACCAAAGAATGAAGGAGCAATTTTATATTGGTGATATCTGGTCGGGAACAATTGATAAAATAACACCAGTATTGGAATACACTCATGATATCTTCAACCTGTGAAGAGTAATCCACGAACCTTATTATCGTTCTTTACAACGTGTCTACGACACTATACAAACGTAAGACATACATTTTATAAAGAAAGAACCAGAGAATGAGGGGATAATTATATATTTTTGGAGGTACAGTCAATATATGATATGCTATATAACGTATAAACTTCGTTTCAATTTGCTAAATATCTAAGTGCCGTGGTTGGCCATTGCCTCTGGGACTTTAGTCGACACCAGCTTTGTTGGGAAGTTGTTGGGACTTCGTCAAATACGAGTCACTGGGAGGAAATGACTTGGAAACGTTCGGGATTTCGATTACGTTGCCTACCCCGAGAATAGGGGGTAGAAGTGGACATTTGAAAAGCTTGCCCCCAACGCGAGCACACACAATTAGCAGAAAGTACTCGAACTTAAACATTCATTTGTCAGTCACAGTACAGCACTCATTTGTCTATCGCACTATCAAAGTCCCGTATCCTAGTATAAATTCTTAATGAACTTTTTTAAAATTGGGCCAAACGGCTTGAGTTTTTTTGAGAAGTTAGAAATATTAGTTTACTAGATGACGTGTACAAAAAATTTTGAAAAATTTGTAGTTCGTGGGAATCGCGAAGAAAATTGTAAAGGTTACATATTACAACATTAACTGGACTGTTACTGAATGGTCAAAAATTCTATGGAGTGATGAAAGTAAGTTCAACTTTGTCGGAAATGACTCCAGAAGTAACGTGCGACGTCCAATTGGACAACGATTTAATGTCAAGTACCTGAAACCCACAGTAAAATTTGGTGGTGGTAATGTGATGGTATGGGGGTGTTTCTCACGTGATAGCCTTGGTCCGTTAATACATATAAAAGAAACTACGGATAGATTCGTGTATCGTGATATCTTGCAAAATCATATGCTGCCATTTTCTAACGAGAAAATGTCAACAGAATGGTCATTTCAACATGATAATTACCGAAAACATTCTTCTAAATTAATTAAGGCATTTCTCATGGAGCAAAATGTTAATGTAATCAAGTGGCCAAGTCAGTCTCCAGACTTGAACCCAATTTGTGGGATTACGTTGGACGTCAATTGGGAAGTCATTATTTTGCCAATAAGACGGAGTTAATACAAGAAATCACGAAAATATGGTCTGAAATACCGGTTGAGTTTTGTGTTCGATTAATCGAGTCAATGCCACGCAGATGCCATGCAGCCATCAAATCCAAGGGTTATCCAACACCTTACTAGATTATCACGAAAATTACAGACATTTACATACCGTTGTTTGTGTTAAAAGTGGTGACCTAATTCATGCAAAGTATTGTCACAAAGCTTTTGCTTTGTTTCCTCGGCTCAATATTAATTGTAGTCCTTATGCAAGTATAATCGAACAAAACCTTATTGTATGTTGATGTATGAAATGTTATCTCTTTATGCTATTTTCAATTCCAACCTATGTATCTCAGAAGATGAAAAATATACAGTAATACTCAAACGATCGTTTTGTTTCTTAACTTTTGTCAGTAAGTGTATGTATGTAGGTACAATGGAATTTGTATTTTTATTATCACATCGAAATACATGCGATATAATTCAAATACATAAAAATAATTGGAGTTAGAATGCACTTGCGATTTTTCTAGCCCGCGAAATGCAATTTCTAACTTTCATTTGATTTTACATTGCCCACGTCACTGTACATTTCTAGATTCAAATTTTGTAAAGTATAGACCAAAGAATGAAGGAGCAATTTTATATTGGTGATATCTGGTCGGGAACAATTGATAAAATAACACCAGTATTGGAATACACTCATGATATCTTCAACCTGTGAAGAGTAATCCACGAACCTTATTATCGTTCTTTACAACGTGTCTACGACACTATACAAACGTAAGACATACATTTTATAAAGAAAGAACCAGAGAATGAGGGGATAATTATATATTTTTGGAGGTACAGTCAATATATGATATGCTATATAACGTATAAACTTCGTTTCAATTTGCTAAATATCTAAGTGCCGTGGTTGGCCATTGCCTCTGGGACTTTAGTCGACACCAGCTTTGTTGGGAAGTTGTTGGGACTTCGTCAAATACGAGTCACTGGGAGGAAATGACTTGGAAACGTTCGGGATTTCGATTACGTTGCCTACCCCGAGAATAGGGGGTAGAAGTGGACATTTGAAAAGCTTGCCCCCAACGCGAGCACACACAATTAGCAGAAAGTACTCGAACTTAAACATTCATTTGTCAGTCACAGTACAGCACTCATTTGTCTATCGCACTATCAAAGTCCCGTATCCTAGTATAAATTCTTAATGAACACAACTTTAGAGCAGACATAAATACCTGTATATCTGTACAAAATGATTTTGTTGTATGTATAAGTAAATAGGTTGAACTGTTTTGGAAGGTCAACATTTACAAAATTCTTGAAGTTGTAAGTTCTTTTGACCTTTGCATATTGCAACTAATATAAAATTACTGTATAATAATTAATTTTTAAACGACAATGGATTAATATTTAATTATTTTTACAAAATTTATGTAACTTTTTCCTCGAAACTCAATAGTTAACGAAATATCGTTAATAAAATTTACTAAATTTTTGCTAATTTTACTCATCGTAACACTTTAATAAACTATAATCTTCGGAAGTAATAATCTTACAGGTATGAATTTTCTTCTTTTTAGGCTTTGACCCACAGTAAAATTTGGTGGTGGTAATGTGATGGTATGGGGGTGTTTCTCACGTGATAGCCTTGGTCCGTTAATACATATAAAAGAAACTACGGATAGATTCGTGTATCGTGATATCTTGCAAAATCATATGCTGCCATTTTCTAACGAGAAAATGTCAACAGAATGGTCATTTCAACATGATAATTACCGATTTTATTTAAAAATTCTAAATAAACTTTTACTTTGCAATTTTCTAGATCCAACTTATATGATTTTTATGCTTAGAATAATCATTAAAACCAACTGGTAAATTTCCGCTTGCCCGTTGCAAAACACACCGAATAATATAGTACACGTACATATGTATAATGTATGTATATATTACATATGCAGAGTCCTATCAACTCCGGACACGTCATATATCTTCATTGTTTCAAGCGAAAACATTACTTACAGGCCAAGTCAGTCTCCAGACTTGAACCCAATTTGTGGGATTACGTTGGACGTCAATTGGGAAGTCATTATTTTGCCAATAAGACGGAGTTAATACAAGAAATCACGAAAATATGGTCTGAAATACCGGTTGAGTTTTGTGTTCGATTAATCGAGTCAATGCCACGCAGATGCCATGCAGTCATCAAATCCAAGGGTTATCCAACACCTTACTAGATTATCACGAAAATTACAGACATTTACATACCGTTGTTTGTGTTAAAAGTGGTGACCTAATTCATGCAAAGTATTGTCACAAAGCTTTTGCTTTGTTTCCTCGGCTCAATATTAATTGTAGTCCTTATGCAAGTATAATCGAACAAAACCTTATTGTATGTTGATGTATGAAATGTTATCTTTTTATGCTATTTTTAATTCCAACCTATGTATCTCCGAAGATGAAAAATATACAGTAATACCCAAACGATCGTTTTGTTTCTTAACTTTTGTCAGTAAGTGTATGTTCCTTTCAGGTGGCCACTGGTTCCGGCCACCTTTTCCACCTCTTTGCAGGCCTCCATTATCTGCGCCTGCATATCGGCGGTCGGCATTTCGCGCGCCTGTTTCGCCATTTCCTCCTCGAGCTTCCGCCATTTCTCCCGGGACCTTCCGGTTTCAACCAGAATTCCGCTGCACCAGTATAAAATGCTGCTGGATAAAATTCCCGGTGCTCAGGGACATCACATGTTCACGGACCGATATTATACTAGTTATATATTGGCGGAAGAATTATACAAACAAAAGTGCCACTTGACTGGGACAATCATGACAAATAGGAAGCACCTGCCTTGTGACATAAGAAAACCAAAATTCCAAAATAAATCCACAGTTGCATATCGCAGAGGCAATACTTTGGTTGTTGCATGGAAGGACAAGGGGACTGTGACGGCTTTGTCCACGTGGAATAATGCGGGAATAACTCCCGTGAAAAGAATTTCACGGGGAGGTGTTGAAGTTTGTGTAAAAAAACCTAATATTATTGTCAATTACATCAAATATATGAACGGCGTTGATCGGGCTGACCAATTGGCCTCGACATATTGTTTCCTAAGAAAATCCATAAAATGGTGGCGAAAGCTATTTTTCTGGGGTTTAGAGGTCTGCTGTATCAATTCATATATTCTCTATAATTCAGCAAAGAAGCAGAGAAACGAACGGCTACTTAGTCACCTGCAATACTTGAAAACTTTAGTTGATCAGTTGAGAGGAGATTTCCGGCAAAAACGACCGCGAGCTTCTACCTCGCAGAGCGGCTCTGAAAATATCCGATTGAATGGGAAGCTCCATGTTATACTAATGGGAAGTAAAAGGGATTGCAAGGTTTGTTCCCAACGAACCAACCCTGGCAAAAGGCAACAAACTGTATATTACTGTGACACTTGCCCCGAGAAACCAAGGATGCATCTCGGAGATTGTTTTATAAAATACCATACGATGCAAAAATATAGAATGTAATGTTTAATCAATTTCTTTCTTTGAACTCTGAAGATATGTAAAATGTTAAAATATACAAGTTTAAAGTGTTATATTGTGTCTGAAATCATTTTAAGCTAACTGTAAAAAATTTATGAAATAAGCGAGAACAGCTAACTTCTCTCGAGTTGCTAATTCGCTCGAGCGAAAAAGGCTTCAAGCGCAAAGGGTTAAATTTCAACAAAGACAAAACAACAGTAATGGCCTTATTAGATATAAAAAAGGCATTCGATAAAGTCTGGATAGACGGACTGCTTTATAAAATGATTAAACAAGAATATCCAAAGTACTTAATTAAACTAATACATTCCTACATCACAGAAAGAACTTTTAAAGTAGTGTATAATAGCAGCAAATCAACAACAAAGAAAATTAGTGCAGGTGTACCTCAAGGCTCGGTACTCCAGAAATTAATTTTTTTTTTTAATGAAATGTCCAATTTTTTATAGTCAAATTCGACAGAATAGCGAATTCTGAGCATAACCGTACTAAGGTACATTTCTCGTAAAACTCACCGTTCCGGAGATATTCGACTTTGTCCATCATCTTATTACATTTATTATGGAATATGTTCTAAATTAAGCTCAGTACTTACTTATAATGTAAACGAATAGTAGATAGTAAATATCGCGAAATGACATTGTTAAACTTTCACCATCTCTCAGTATTAATAAGTTTCTCATTGTGTCATCATAAGGTTGTTAATATGAAATTTTCATTCGAAAAACAAGTAGATATGTTCTTTATTTATGGAGAAAGTAGAACAAATTTAATTAGGGTACAAGCTTTGTATACTGAAAGATATCTACATATACCGCACGTGTTCTTCACATCAGATGTTTGCAAGATTGTGTCAAAAATTGAGAGAAACGGGAAATTGTCCGTAAAAATAGTCGTAAAAACATTGTATCTAACTTGAAATTAATGTCCCTGCCATGGTGAGCCGTGACACTCAGATTAATGTACGACGGATTGAACGTCAGTCAAGGTCAGCAAAAGCACTGTATCATGAATTCTCACTCGTTGTAAATTTCATTTGTATCATATTAGCCTATGTCAGATTCTGTGTACGAGCTAAAGAACAGTTACAAATTGATTCAAACTTCTTCTCTTTGATATTATTCATCGACGACGCTACTCTTCCTAGCACTGGAAGTGTTAATTTACGTAATGTACACTATTGGTTAGTACAGAATTCTCCTCGGTTACGACAAATTGAACACTAAAAACAATGGCCAGTTCATGTATGGTGTGGAATTAGATAAACAAATAATAATTGGACCATATTTTATGAATAGCACTCTCCCTTGCAAAAAGTGTAGGAATCCGAGCCATTAGAAGCGATTAATAGTTTGTAAGAATCCGAGTCATTATAAGCGATTAACGATTTGTAGAAATCTGAGTCACTAGAAGCAATTAATGGTTAGGAATCCCTCGATCATCAACACGCGTTTTTGCGAAAGTGAGCATCACCTAATCCTAAATAGAAGAATGTTCTGGAAAGCGAGAGTGCGAGTGCGAGTGCGAGTGTGTGTGCGTGCGCGCGCGTGCGTGTGTGGCCTATAAGTAAGCGAGGTAGGCCGCGGGAGCGAGTCTTCGAGTTTCAGAGTTTTAGAGTCTTCGAGTTTCAGAGTTTTAGAGTCTTAGAGTTTCAGAGTTTTAGAGTCTTAGAGTTTTAGAGTTTTAGAGTTTTAGAGTCTTCGAGTTTCAGAGTTTTAAAGTCTTAGAGTTTTAAAGCCTTAGAGTTTCAGAGTTTTAGAGTCTTAGAGTTTTAGAGTTTTAGAGTCTTCGAGTTTCAGAGTTTTAGAGTCTTAGAGTTTCAAAGTTTTAGAATCTTAGAGTTTCAGAGTTTTAGAGTCCTCGAGTTTCAGAGTTTTAGAGTCTTAGAGTTTCAGAGTTTTAGAGTCCTCGAGTTTCAGAGGTTTAGGGTCTTAGAGTTTCAGAGTTTTAGAGTCTTAGAGTTTCAGAGCTTTAGAGTCTTAGAGTTTCAGAGTTTTAAAGTCTTCGAGTTTCAGAGTTTTAGAGTCTTAGAGTTTCAGAGTTTTAGAGTCTTAGAGTTTCAGAGTTTTAGATTCTTAGAGTCTTAGAGTTTCAGAGTTTTAGAGTCTTAGAGTTTCAAAGCTTTAGAGTCTTAGAGTTTCAGAGTTTTAGGGTCTTAGAGTTTTAGAGTCTTAGAGTTTCAGAGCTTTAGAGTCTTAGAGTTTCAGAGTTTTAGAGTCTTAGAGTTTCAGAGCTTTAGAGTCTTAGAGTTTCAGAGTTTTAAAGTAATAAATTTCCAGAGTTGTAAGAGCGTAGAGACATTAAAGAGTGTATCGTTTAGAATAATGCCTTTAATAAAGTTCTAAAATAAAATAAGTTTTCACTCCAGTCACCACTTATCACAACATATCCTACAAAAGTATGAAATATTTTTATGAAATGCGTTGTAGAATTTATTGCAAAATATACCACTAAACACTTGTCAGACAATGTGGTTCTAGCAGGATGAATACCCTAGCACACTATGCTCCAAGAGTAAGAAGCATTCTGGATAAAACTTTTTCAAACCGATGCGATGAATGGAACGCCGAGACAGTTTTCTAGCCATCTCAATCCTCAAATTTAAAGCCTTTAGATTTTATCTTGTGGGAAACACTGAAAAATATTACATATTGAGAAGCACAAGTATTATATACTTAACTACACCGCAAGATACATATGACACAACAGCGCTGTGTACAGCGTATGCTGGAATGGACATTGAGGCGATAAGACATGTAAGGAATTCAACGGTTCACAGATTACAACATTATAACGATGCACATGGTCGACACTTCGAACATGCTTCATAATGAAAGTAATAGGATGGACAAAGTTGAACATTTTTAGGAACGGAAGTTCTAAGACAAATATACCTTGACAGTTTTATGCTCAGAATTCGCTATTCTATTGAATTTTATTACACAAAATTGAACATTTCATTTAAAAAATCAACACTGACATCTAGATCTCTTCTACACCTCCATCTGTGTAGAAACTATTGTCATTATGTGTTTCTTGCAACCATACAGTTTTTATTTGTTTAGAGTTGACGGGACACCCTGTACATTTAAATGCTTGTATTTCCATCATAACAAATGTATACGAATCTATTGTACAACACTGAAGTCGTAAATGAAAAGTATAACATATACAACAAAACATATGCATTTGCGTTCTTTCTGTTATTTTTCTCTCAAATAATTCTCAATTCTTCATTTCTTCTCTTAAAAAACTAACTGTTATTAAAATATAAGCAGATCGTAAATCTGTCCTGTACAATTTATGGTATATTAAAGCTCATTTATTTTAGAGTTCAAACACAGTTCAGCACTGTAGAATAGCCTTCACCCTTATTTCTTTTTGTTAAACTAGAGAAAATTACAAAATTTATGCAACTTTTACTGTTATTTAATGTCACTGCAAAGTGCACCGAAGAGGTATATAATTTTCGGTTGTAAGACCTTATGATAATGCAAAGTGACGCAATTTGTTCTTCTTCAACGAGGCGAAATGATGTACATAATACGGCTACTATATTTGCTTCACCGGTGATAAATTCGGATCTCGTAGTGAAGAGTAGAAAGTACGTTGATTCATATTATCAGTCCGACCGCATCTCAGAAAATAGTTGCTGCCGTTTCACGTGGCAATATTACAACGAGAAATAATTCACTTGTACTTTCTATTCTTCCCTGATTAATATTTGATTAATTTTTTTACATTTACTGGCAAATCTTAGCTGAGCCTGGTGAAGAGTTATGTAATTACCAGATGCACTGTTACGTGTGCAATTCATAACCTCTCAATGTAAGCTTCTGCATCTGGGTTCTGACCGATCCAGTCCTATCGTGAAATCGATAAATTACTGGAACTTTAATTAAGTTACACTGCTGCTTGTACGCACACGAGATGTATATATACTGTCTTATTTTGACGTTTTAACTGTCTGAGTACAATGATAATCAATACTTATTGTTAGCTTTTATCAACTTATGTCTACATTTCATTATCTCACTGCTTTAGAGATATCTTTCCACTTGTGTTCATTTTGATGATGGTACAAATTAGCTTCTCGACACAGCACTTACTGTTAGTTAGAAAATATCGTCGCCGAAAAACATATTTGCGACTTCCGAAATATGAAAAATTGTTATGAATTGTTAGCAAGAATTGTTAGGAACCAACTCTAAGTCCGGAGTTTTTTCTTATTTTGTCCATATAGTCTTTCCAGTTGTCAATACTGGATCATTCTTAAGTCCTTAATAAGGAACGCCCACTTCTTTTCTCACGACGTTGTAGAAAAAAAAAATCATTATCACTACTATCATTGCTGTTATTTATGTCCTTCCATATATTATTACCTGAAGCATCTGATAGTACATCCGCGTATAATTCTGCAATTCAATCCTCACGCTGACACTGCATTTTCAAATAAAATATTCGTGTAAGTTCACTAAAGTCTACAGTAAAATGGAAAATTTTTCTTATCATGATATGAGATGTAGTTAATGTAAAATATTCGCTTGATATCAACAAACTATTATCCCAAAAAGAACAAAGGAAACTTTTTTTCTTATCCCCTGTCATACACGCCTTGTATAAATTTTTGTCTAACAACAATGCCACACGAGACATTCAAGAGACGTAAGCCCATGTGTTCAGTCTCTAAGGGGGTCTTCTAGTGTGACGGATTCAAAAAATCGATTTTTATTTTTTTGCGTATATCGAAAGTACAACTCTTTAAGAATGTACTCCTGAAGTTTTATAGCTGTATTCAATAAAATAACGAGAATCTAAATTGCACTGAAAATTTTAAACACGTTTTTCTCGGAACTATGTTTTCTGAAATGGTTGCCACGATTTGGCAAAAACTACTGAACCAATCGAACTCAAATTTTACACATGTCTTCAGAACATTTGTGGCTATGGTCGGTAGTAGAATTATGCCAAAATATATATTTTTCTGATTTTTAGAGCCTCTGAAAGATGAAAAAAGTCGAAAAAATCGATACTTTGTATTCAAAGTGCCGCCATTTTTTAAATTTTCAATATTTTTCTTTTATTCTACTACCGACCATAGCGACATGCATATTGAATAAGAATCAACTGGATTTTTTTATATTTGATAAGCAGAACAGCTCAAATCATGGCAAACATGGACCTACTTTCTTTTTTCATGCTCCTGTTTGACGTGTTCCACAGCAGCCATATTTAATTATTTTTCAACAAAAAAATTTGTAATGATTCTTCAAGGCCAAGTAAATACATAGGAATGAAGCTCATGTTAACCACTGTTACCGAACTTCTGTAATAAATTATCAAAAAAGGCCTAAAAAAACGGCCGTCACACTAGAAGACCCCCTTAACGCTACAAAAGTTAGAGACGTCGCGTCGATTCACGTCACCGGTCCACAATATGTCAACATGTAGAATATGCCCATTTAATAATTTTACCTAAGAAGAATAAAATTTTTACCGTGAATAAATTCTCCGTGAAAGAGCGTATTGATAAAATTCTCGATAAATAATTGTTGCCTCCCAAGAAATCGCGACGAACCCTCGGTTTGGCGAATTATCGTCATAAACTTGTTCAATTACACTTGGCCGCCAGACCGAGGTACCGGTCTTCTCGCGTGTACCGTACCCCCCGTGGAAAGTCACGTGGCACCCCCTGGGAAAAACCCAAAAATGGGGGTTTTCTAATGTTAAGCAACAATCCCCTTTCCTTGGAAAGAGCTACGTCCCACCTAAACAGCCTCCTCCAATGAGGAGTCAGCACCTACAACCCCCAGAAGAAATCGGCCACCAATCAGCAACTGGCCGAGCGGATAAAACTAAGGAAACGAGGCAGAAGCGCGTCCTTTTTTGGAAGTCTTGGCAGTTGGTCTTACGAAAATTAGTATTTTGATAGTCTCGTGGCGACATCACCTCAAGTATCACTCTGTTGCAAATAAAACTAGTTGTTAGCATTTCACACTGAATAAATCAAGGTGTGATTAAACTCGCGTACCGGTTCGGCAATTAAGCATCGAACATTACGCGACCCGAACAATAATAAATTTACGGCCTTAAAGTGTCCATTATGTGTGTATTTTTGCTCTCTTTGTTATAGCAATAACATTAAATTTGTAATATGCATTAAGCATCGTTAAAGTTAAGTTTTAATTTCAAAGTGTACGCGTATACCCACTACCTACGAACAAAATATGTAAGTACATGGTCTCAAAAATATAACACAGCAAATTCAGTCCCACAGAAAAAACGTAGTTCAAAACAAATTACGATCCATAGTGTTCACATATGAGAATCTTTAAAAACAGCTATAATAAATTGCGATTGAATATTAAATATCAACATGTTAATTTCTACTTTCTAATATTAGAGGAATGCGATTATGCAGTTCAAATATTTATTATATTAGTTAAACTAATAAATTAGTCATTTTACCGTCTCCAATATTGTATTGTTATTCTCAGAGTTATTTTTCCAATAAAATAGTCCAATTATTCTTTTTTCGTGAATTAAACATTAAAATTCAATATATGTATGTAATAGGTTACAACAATTTGCTCTTCGATAAACTAACAGTCGATAAAATATGATTTTCATAAAGAAAGTACATTTCCAATAAGCACAGTTCGAACTACTTAAAACAATTTTTTTTGAATAACTATTATTTGGAGTAGGTACTTCATCAAAAAATAATTACTTGGATATAGTAAATATATGATGAAACTGTCAAGTTACTGATGTAGGAGCCGTAGAAAAAATGACGGACCCCAAGCGGGAATCGAATCCGCGACCATCGGCCGGTAAGTCGGGACTCTGCACGGCCATAGCCCAAGGGCCACCAGTATTTCCTCGTTGCTGGCAACGACTTATTGCTCCTGTGCATTAGGTATAGAGACCCCGATCTGACACTAATAAAAAGGGAAAAAGGCAAAACATAGACTAAACGTTTTTCTTCGATAAAAAAAACCCTTTAAAGTGAACAAAGGGTAAAGTAAATTGTCGAGAAGGGTAAATCCACGGCTGAAATCTCTGAAGCGATCACTATTCTTAGCTGATTTTTCCACGAGTTCTTGGTGGAGTTGTCACAAGTACGCACGATTAAGGTCGGGAGACTGATTATGCACAATTTTCTTCATCACGAGGAGAGAAGTACTTGGGACAAGGTGAAGAAAGCCACGTGACTGACTGAGTACTAGAGGGCCAACTATATGTACTGTATGAATAATACAGCATTGATCTAAGGATAGGAAACTATTTTGTTCCAGTATCTCTATTCATCCTACCCTTTAACTAAGAATGTATATACTTTTAGATTTAACTTCGTACTGTGGCTTGATGCTCATATCACAATCATTATCTGGATTATATCATCACTAGCAGTATACTCGCATACTGAAACGCTATAGTTACGAATTTGCGACAAAAATATGGCGGTTCGTGCGTCACTATCAAAGATGATTCAATGGTGCATCAGTTATAAAATTCCTTTTACTTCCAGTATATATATTCATTGAGTTCATATTTGTATATTGAAAAAATTTGTTATCCTCTTAAATATCTAAGCGATTTCAATATTTAATGTAATTTTTATCAATTTTATCACAATTTGTTCCACGTGTATTATACAGTTTGAATTATGTTTAATTACAGTTATAGAACCAGTTAGAGAATATTATTATGAAAAATATGTGTCTGATGCAATTCGTAATAGATTAATTGAGCATCAAACTGAAAATATTTAATTTTGCTATCTATAATAGAAGTTTCTTTTATATAATACGAAAGATGTTTGAATATCTAGCATAATTATTTAAGTAGCTTGCTTAAAGAAAGACACCATTCACATGTAATGTTTAGCAGTAATATATGTACATATGTACATACAACGATTATCGTGTATATAATATTTCGAAGATTGAAGATCATACATTCGAATTTTTATTAGAATTTCATTTGTTGACATTTTAAAGAAATTAATCATTACAGGAGCTTTGCGTCAATTTTGTATTTTTAAATACAGTTCATGATTAATTAATGGATTAAATATCACATGTTCCACTAAAAACATTCCTAGAAATTTAAATAGTAGAATATTAAAGTGGTACAACATTGAATAAAGAAAATAAAACAACGCTTTGTACTGTATTAAATTTACATTTAATTTAATTTCAATTTAATATTGATTTTTAAAGAGACCTGACAATCTGCAAAATCTAAATAACTTTATGCAGCATGGAACTAGTAGGGGGTACGTATGTTTACCTAAATAGTACCTGAAGGTAATAAATATTTCTTTTATAGTTACTGGATTCATATCAATTCTTAAAATGTCATTATCGCCTTATGCTATTTATTTGCATTAGTGTCATTGAGCATAGAGTGGAAGAAACTGATTTTTGGACTTCAATTATGCATTTGAGCCAATGGCTATCGATCGCTTTGAGCATTTGTTATACCTTCGTTTTGAGATGAAAATATTTCGCGATTCAATGATCGGAATGGTACGTTGTTAAGGTTGTTGTACTCTTCTTTATACGCTTTGTAAGGATATAGAAAAAAATGTACGTACCATAGTATTTTAAAAAATATCAATAACCTAGAAAAAAAAATGACTCTGGAGAGATGTTTCTTATTTTTATTTTGTTCATCTCTTCGGAAAGTTCAACTTTGCCTTAAACAGTTTCTTTACATATCAATAAACAGCAAAGATATTTAGGTGTACCCATTTACGTGTCCCACCTTGTATAGTATACAGGGTGTCCCGTAAAGAGTGTAACATCCGGAAATGGGGGGTTGCTGGGGTGACTCTGAACAACTTTTTCCTTGACCAAAATGTTGTTTGAAGCTTCGTTTTTGAATTATTAACGAAAAACACTGGCCAATCAGAGCGCGCGTAGAGCCCGCGCGCTATCGTGAACAAGCGTACGCGACCTTCCTTATTTTCTTCGCGATTCCGACTAATTGCAGTTTTTTCAAAAATTTATACAAACGTCGGAATGACGACAAAAACCATTTTTCTAAGCCTTATAAAAATAGTGGTGCAAAGTCAAATTTTTTTGACAGCGATCGGTAACCGAGAAGTCACGCGGACGGTTGTTCACGATAGCGCGTGGGCGAATCTCTGTTCGCCCGTCCCTGAGCGCGGGCTCTACGCGCGTTCTGATTGGCCAGTGTTTTTCGTTAATAATTCAAAAACGAAGCTTCAATCAGCATTTTGGTCAAGGAAAAAGTTGTTCAGAGTCACCCCAGCAATTCCCCATTCCGGGTGTTACACTCTTTAAGGGACACCCTGTATAATACTCTTACTAATATTCGGACACCCTTTAGAAAAGTATAACTTCTTTAAAGTTGGACCAAACGATTTGTAGAAGTTTTTCTCAGAAGTAAAAATTTTGAAAAAATTGTAATTTGTGGGAATCGCGAAAAAAATCATAAAGGTCACTTTTTACAACTTTTTTATTTGAGCCTGTAATGAAAATTTAAAACATACGTTTTGTAGATTTATGTAAACTATATACATACTGAAAATTTCATCGAAATCGGTTAACATTGCTACGTAAATATGAGCTACAAATGGTTTAAAAATTGCGGTTTTTCATGACTTTAGGCCTATAACTGTAATAAATCTAAAGATTCTTACATCTTTCGGTGCACGTTGCTTGTTTCTGCATCAACCGATTTCGATGACATTCTCAGCACGTATGTGTATAACTGATATAAACCTACAAAACATACTTAACTTTTTATTACAAGCTGCGATAAAAAATTTGTAAAAAGTGATCTTTTCAACTTTCTTCGCGATTCCCACAAATTGCAATTTTTTCAAAATTTTTTATTACGTCATCTAGTAAACTAATCCTAATTTTTCAAAGAAACTCAAGTCGTTCGATCTAATTTGAAAAAAGTTATACTGTTCTAAAGGGTGTCCGAATATTAATAAGAGCAACTGTATGTCAAATATTAAATACAAGACTTAAGAATAGAAATAATTAAGAATTTAAATCTTTTATAAATCCTTTGTGTTTCTCTCATCTTTGCATTAACTACAAGCCGAAATAAAACTAAAGCACCACTAATTCAATGTTTAAACATTTCTTTCACACATTATAAGTTTGAAAAATTATATAATACAAGAAATTATCACACAAAAAGTTTTGCAAAACATTTTCAATATCCTTCAATTCATTTGCGGATTTGCTAGGTCATTGTAAATCTTGACACTACCGAGCAGTACCTATCGTAAGAAATGAAACCACAGTGAAGAAAAGTATCGCTTAAGCAATTAGTTCAAAATGAAAACGAGACTACATAGAACAACAGGTTCTATCCACCTGATAATGAACATTCTCCGCTTTCCGGCAGTCCCTTCTCTTTTATCTGTCCCCCCTCTTTAGCCATCGAGTTGACTTATTCTCGCCCATTGTCGCCATTCCAAGCTGTCCGTCCCGAGGGGAAAAGAGAACGAGAATGCGACGCGAGGCAAGCAGTAAAGCTGAAGGGAGCGCTTTTACAGGAGACCGGGTTCGACCTAGGAATTTATCACCGCTACCGACAGCCATTAATATGGCATTGTACGCCCGCGGACACCGGCAGTGGCTCGTCCATCTTTTCGTGACGCGTTAACAATTGACCTCTGCCGCGAAGGACAGGTCCTGAAGGTACATGGAGTGCAACCGTCACCAACTTACGATCCAGATCTTCCATCGAATCGTTGTTAACGGGATTACCGTTTCTAACATGATGAGCAATTTGTGTTAAACCTTAATCGTTGCAATGTTACGAACCGCGTTTTCACAAATGTCTGGGTAAAGTTTAGAATTTTAATTATCAAGAGTTTTAGTGGAAATTGTTTGGACATACGGCAATAATCTATTTCTTATGATTTTTCGAGAATTACTTGACAAAAATTCAGTGACGTCTTTTGTTAATCATGTTGATGAAGAAGTAATAAAATTGGGACCTTCGAGGACTTTACTGTTTCCTGTTTCTTGAGTAATAGACACTTGATCTTACAGTAATAAAGAAAACTACAAAAAAAAAAAACAGATAACGAAACCATTTTCCTGCATGACGTTGCTTAATTGATGAATATACGTGAAAATTTCTTATGTCTATTAGGACTAACATGGTTGTGTTGGTATATCAATACCTAATCGGACAAACCATTAACTTTTTCAGTCCAAAATAAAAGGCATCCTCACTATTTTCTTGACACTTTCTTAAACTGTATTTTCTTGCATTAAGCAGATGATTAATTTTCTCGAAATATTTTAAAGTTGAGAAATTTGAATGATTAGTAGTTTACTAATTGCAACTCTTATTGTACACTACTTATTATAATTTTTATAAAGAATTAATACTATCATTTTGACTATTATTCGGTAGATATACTTTTGCTTTATTGTTATTCTACTGGACAAATAGAATTAATGTTTAAAGTTATTCCTTATAAGTGAATTTTATTAAACATTTTTGCCGCGTAAATTTACAACTTAGAAATTCTATGTAAGAGTGCCCATATTTGTAAAATAAACTTTCATTAGTGTCCATATTTGTAAAATAAACTTTCATTAATACACCTAATAAAATAAATAAGATAGTATCTTAAAGAAAATATATGATGGAAGCATTTTGTATTTGCATTATGTTTCAGTTATTAGCGCCAATGAGTAATCAGTTATAAAAATGAAGACCAACATGTTAACAAATATTATATAAATTGGACTTGTAGATTAGAGAAATATTATACGAAAAGATCCGAACAACTACTTAAATTATTCTTAGATTGTTGAAAGTTGAATATCATGGACAAACCGTTTTATCAAACCCTTTTACAGTACATCAAATTATTAGCTTAAAAAAATAACTGATTAAATTATTTTGATTTATTTTAGTAAAACGTAAATTTTACTGGGTCAATAGGAAAAATTATATATATGCTAATGATATAAATAAATCTTTTCGTAAAGTAAATTCATTTAATTTGAACGGATAGTAAAATAGTTCGATTATTTTTATGCTGTTTAAAAGTTATTAGAAGTAATTACAATTAATACCGATTAATTTTTAATAAAGAAATAAAGGTTCTAGGTTTATCCATAACCTGATACTCAGTAAATATGTAACTTATGTATTTTTTATGTAGGTGAATTATATGTGAATTGATAATATCTAACATCTTAGATGTCCAATAACAACACTTCTTTATAAAATCTATGAATATTAAAAACGATAGAATAAATTTGTTGAAAATTACATTCGTTAATTTGGATTTGAATATTTTCATAATTGCTTCCCTAAAGTTTAACTTATGTAATCATAATTATACGAAACTGGAAACATTCTACACTTTTACAACAATTTCTGTTATTATGAAATATAATCATTATTCTTAATTACTTTCACTTTAAATATTATAAAGTCTTGCAATAAATGATGTACGCACACGTGAATTTTTAAAAACGTAACGAAAATTGATTTCTCTATAAAATATAAAATATTAGAGTGATGAAGAACTTTTCAGACAGTCATCCAGACCTAAGCTGATTAAAGGAATTTAGGAACTCATGGAACACTGTAAAATTAGTGTTGTCAATTATTTTCGACGTACAATTGAGTACCGCTTAAATAACAGCTCATCGCTGTAATTACTTTAATTGTGAAGGAAATCTTTGCACGTGTTTGTTGCGCACTGGATATTTTTAATAGACGACGGCGTTCTAACAAACGACACCGAAATTTATTGATTTCTTTATATGGATTATAAAACTTCTTGTAATTTCGGTCAATAAATATCAACATCGGTGCTGCATGTCATTACGATTAATGAATTGAGGCTACTGACCATAGTGCTGTCGGCATGCTTGAATATTCGAACCGAACCGAGACTCGGTTTTCAATCCAATCCTAGGTGTCGGAAAAATGAAGTAGCTCGAAAAAATCGAGCAGATCGAAAGAATCGGGTAGCTTGAATTGTAAAATAATTATTATTGTACACATTTTCTTAATATAGGTTATAATATTCGAAGCATTCATAATGCTTCCCGAAACACTTGCGAGCCACGCGATTCTTTCGGGGCGCTCGATTCTTTCGGGTTCTTGGATTGAATAGGTTATTCAAACCGAGTAACTACACCTGGACTCGATTTTTCCGAATACTCGATGCCAGATATTAATTGAAGAATATATTATTTAAAGATCTTATAATAAATCTTATAATAAAGATCTTACATTAATTTAATAATTAAATACGACGA